>NW_010235957.1:10190-11893 GCF_000690775.1 Eurypyga helias
CACCTATATAAATCACACCAACCCAATTCTGACTCAATTTCCCATGTTCCAGGTGTAAATAATTTGTGACCCAATGTTAATTTGATTTCACCTTTGTATGCCTTTTCCATGTTGAATAAGTAATAGAGTGGACCTTGCCACAGAATACCGTTAAGTCAGGTTTTTCACAAATTCATATTAAAATAATTTTTCTTTCTAATATCTGTGGTGGTGAATTTTTAAGCAACTTAAACCAGTCCTTCATGACAGATCAATCACTCCAAGTCTTGGTCATTGTGCAGTGTCTGGCAGTTAATCATCCCTTTACTGTATCAAACACTCTTGCATTGCTAAAGTGGGGAAGAATACCGTTAAGTCAGGTTTTTCACAAATTCATATTAAAATAATTTTTCTTTCTAATATCTGTGGTGGTGAATTTTTAAGCAACTTAAACCAGTCCTTCATGACAGATCAATCACTCCAAGTCTTGGTCATTGTGCAGTGTCTGGCAGTTAATCATCCCTTTACTGTATCAAACACTCTTGCATTGCTAAAGTGGGGAAAGCACCAACTGTACCAGGCATTTGGTTGCCTGACCACAGTGTGTACCAGTAATTCAGTTAACTTTCCTCTGTGGGGAATAATAATGAAATAACAAATCATCCCCTGATAGCCCTGAGACATCTTGGGTAGGCCAGTACCAGCAATCACAGGAAATTTGAGAATACCAGTAATTACCAATACAGCTGGTGGACAGGATTTAAATTTACTGATGCCTAAAGTAAACAATTTTGTGACCCTATAAACAGCAGTCCAAAGTGAGGTGCTTCAAGGTTTCTTGGACCACAGCGGGCTGCGCCCAGTCTCTGTCTCTGAGTGGGACACCTCTTGGAGTTCACAAACTGTCAAGTTTGAGAAATTGGAGGACCATCATCAAAGACTAAAAGCAGTACCTGGGATGATATCCCTCTCCAACAGACTCAACGCCTGTTCATTCAGAAATAAAAAGGCATCCAGTGTGAATATTTTCACTGAACTCAAGGGGAAGTTTTAAGTTACTTTTGTGTATATATCTATCTCTCTCTGTATATATTTATTAGGTGGAGAGGGTGTGGGGTGGGGGTGGAGAGAGGGGTGGTGCATGCATTTTGATTTATAATAACTTGATTAAGTCTTTAATTAAGTTGTTAGGTTCATCCATAATTAAGTTCTGCAAGAAAAATTATGTACTCTAATCTTGTGGTTTACCTTGATAGTGTTATTCCATTTTAAACTGCTGCTATTTAATATTTTCACTCAAGGGGAAGTTTTAAGTTACTTTTGTGTATATATCTATCTCTCTCTGTATATATTTATTAGGTGGAGAGGGTGTGGGGTGGGGGTGGAGAGAGGGGTGGTGCATGCATTTTGATTTATAATAACTTGATTAAGTCTTTAATTAAGTTGTTAGGTTCATCCATAATTAAGTTCTGCAAGAAAAATTATGTACTCTAATCTTGTGGTTTACCTTGATAGTGTTATTCCATTTTAAACTGCTGCTATTTTAATGCAAATTGCTGCTATTCCAAAGTTATACAACACACAAAATCACCACACTGGAGTCTCTGCACCTAGTCCCTTCAGACATAAACTGTTGATTAAGTCCAGGACTTGGAGTGGATTCAGCTGTCCCTACACACCTTTATGGGAAGGAATACAGGAGGTAAGGGGGTCCCGTCTGAACC
>NW_010235957.1:12022-17353 GCF_000690775.1 Eurypyga helias
TAAATAATTTCCCCCAAGCCACGCACAAATAATGCTAACCCACTCCTAATTAGATTTAATTTTTTTATGCTTTTTCCATGTTGAACAAGTGATAGATGAACCTTGCCATTGAATTCTTAGATAAGTCAGATTTTTCACAAATTTATATTAAAATCTCTTTTCCTTCTAGTATCTGTGACAGTGATCTTTTAAATGGCCTAAACTACACTTGCATGGCAGGACTATATAGAGCTTTGTTGTTTGAAAAGTAAAATATATTTCATTAAAAATATTTTCATTTTACAACACGAGTAGGAACAAAACTAATTAAGTGGGTGAAGACTTATTTAAGGCTATTTATTTCCAGTTAGTCCACTTACTAATACTTAATAATTCATGTATTCTTGTCAGTCATTTTCAAGCAATGAGTGGTGTTTAGAGTCATGTGATACTAACCCTGTCACAGTTCTTAATAGATGTTATATCTTTTGTCAATATAGAAGATTTTGAAATTATTACTGTTCAATATCTTCATCAATGACATAGTGGGATCGAGTACACTCTCAGCAAGTTGTCCAATGACACAGAGCTGTGTGATGCGGTTGACACATTGGAGGGAAGGGATGCCATCCAGAGGGACCTTGACAGGCTGGAGAGGTGGGCCACTGCCAACCGCATGGAGTTCAACAAGGCCAAGTGCAAGGTCCTGCACCTGGGTTGGGGCAATCCCAAGCACAAGTACAGGCTGAGTGGAGAGTGGATCGAGAGCAGCCCTGAGGAGAAGGACTTGGGGTACTGGTGGATGAAAAGCTGGACATGAGGCAACAGTGTGCGCTGGCAGCCCAGAAAGCCACCGTATCGTGGGCTGTATCCAGAGAAGTGTGGTCAGCAGGTGGAGAGAGGGGGATTCTTCCCCTCTACTCTGCTCTTGTTAGACCCCACCTGCAGTATTGCATCAAGATCTGGGGTTCCTCACAGAAGAAAGACATGGATGTGTTGAACGGGTCCAGGGGAGGCCACAAAGATGATCAGAGGTCTGGAATACTCCTCCTATGAGGAAAGGCAGAAGGAATTACCATTGTTCAGCCAGAAAAAGGGAAGGCGGTGGGCAAACATTATGGTGACTTTTCAATGTAAAAAGGAGTCTTATAAGAAAGATGGAGGTAGACTTTTAACCATGGCCTATAGTGACAGGACAAAGGGTAGCATTTTTATACTGAAAGCAGGTAGATTTAGGTTAGACTTAAGGAAGAAATTTTTTATGATGAAGGTGGTGAGACACTGGAATAAGTTGTCTAGTGAAGCTGTGGATGTCCCAGCACCGGCAGTATTCAGAGTCAAGCTGGATGTGTCTTTGAGAACCCTGATAAGGATGTCCCTGCCCATTTCAGGAGGGATTGGACTACATGATCTTTAAATGTCTCTTCCAAAACAAACCATTCTGTGATTCTATAATATGTCAAAAATAAGGGATTAAAGTTATTCAGTATAAAGAAACTTTTTTTTTTTTTTAAAGGAATAGGACAATTATTTTCCATCAAGATGTTGAACTAATCTCAGAGTAAATACTGTACTAAAAGCATAGGTTTCTTGATCGATTTTACTCTATTTCTGTAGGAAAGGGGAGACCTTAATACTAGATGTCATTAGATGACTTCCTATGATCTCTGCAAAGAAGTTTTTTTGTCCTTTGGAAGCTCATTCTCAAGATTTTATTTCTGAATCCATTTTTATTCCTTAAATATTCCACACAGATACACATGCACATACACATGTTCACGTGCCTACACACACACATACTAACACACAAAAGCACAGCCACACAAAGAGGCAATTCCTCATATCCTCTTCTCATCCTATGCAACTTTCTTGATCAAAGACCTCAGTGGAGGTATTATTTTAATTTCAGTAAAATCCATGTAAAATCTAAGGATGAAATATTGTTGCAAAGATTATACAGAAAATTCTCTTCATTATACCTTTATGTATACTGCATTTGTACTGATTTCCAGTTACTGATTATATCATTTCTACTTGCCCAGGTATGTATGAACAGTCTGTATTTCTTATATTACTAACTCACCTGTTTCTGTTTAACCTCACCAAGATGATGTCTTCAGATTAGATTTCTCATTTTCTTAATTTTCTAGATTATGGATGTTAAATGTGACAAATGAAGCTGGAAAATTTTCTCTTGCACAAGAACAAGCACAAGCCTACTGTGTTTAAAATTTCATATTTGGGCTGGGGATGTGACAAGTGTTGTGAATTTGAAGATAGTATTCTGTTAAGTGTTTTGACAATTTTGTAGGGAACTAAAATCACTAAACAATTGGGGGAAAAAGAAACAACAAAACAAAAAAACAATGCAGTAAGATAAGTAATGCTGTTGTTCTCCTTAGGGATCTTTTTTTTTTTTTTCTCTTTGTGTTTGTTGTTTGTCCTATATCTAATAGTTAAGTTTCTTTCCTTCCCTTTCCCCCCACTTCGGGTGTGGTTGATTATGTTTCTTCTGTACCATCCATTATACATTTGGACCATAATTCAAAGAAAACAAACCCAATTTTACCTGAGAGATATGACTCATGTTACATCTGTGATAGACTGGAATCTGGATCTTCTAGTTGCTCCTATAGGCCATGTCCATATTAGTGAAACCATGATCTAATGGAAACAGGCCTGCATAGCAGAGCACTTGGCACAGAGAAACAAATGTCCTTGTTGTGCACACCTAGGAGTTTCATTTTAACAATTTCTGGTCATATTCCATGGAGTGGCTGTATTCTGGACAGCATTTTCGTCCAATTCCAAAGGAATTCACTCCCTTCAAGACTACTCTGCAACATGAGTCACAATACAGTCAGTGGACACTTCATAAAATCTAATACAGATGCAGCCATTGGTGCCTTCTGCTCCTGCCCCACATTCCCCCCCTCCCTCCCCCGCTTTCATTATACCATGAGAAGTCCTGTTTGCCTTCAGTAATTATTACATTGGAGTACTTACAAACCATGACCTTCCTCACATAAGAGAAAGCTCTTGCAAGCCTGGACAATGTGATTAGGAAGTCTGCAACCCAAGAGTAACAGCTACATTTAGTTTTTATTTCTCTTTAAAAAAAAATAGCCATTATTAGACATCAGCTAAACTATTAATGAAGAAATGTTATTATTTATCCTGCTTCACAGCATAAAATTATTGTCAGGCAGAGATTAATATAAAATTCCACTCCTCCCTCCCCATATTGTATGTGACTGTGGAGGTTTGTGCAATGTTTTGTACCTTCCTTTGCATTGTTTAGTGTTTCCATTAGGGAGATAAACACATCTTTTATTCTTTTCAAATGTCTAGGATACTTTTACTGATTTCTGGAGAAAACTTATCAGTTTGATGGGAACAGTAATAATAGATTAAAAAATAGACAGATAAAATTTTTAGACATCTAGTGCAGGTAGAAATAAAGAATTCTCGAAAGATACCAGTCAGCACAAACACTTAGACTTCACATCACACTGAAATATAACTCTATCCTCCATTTACCACTAATGTAAAATCAGCCTTGGAGATAATACTGACTGACAGTTCTAGGTAACAGTGAAATATATTTTTTCTCCTATCAAAATTCTCTGTAAGGATATAGTGAAAAGTGGAGACTCATCTACTAATCTGACATAAATTTTGATAACCAGTTTAGATGGTATGTTTTTAAGACTTATATGTATTTCCATCTTGCCTTATAACAATAATAATAACAATAACAAAAGTTTCAAGCACATTATTGCTGATACTTTCACTTCTACAATGCAATAGATAGGAAAAAGCATTTTTTTTCCTCAGACTTTAAAAATAATTTTGCTGGTTTTTGGTATTCATAAGGACCTTTAAAAACATTGTTCAAATATTAATTAATATGCCAGAGAATTCACTAGGCTATTTTTAAGAAAAACAAGAATTTCCAAAGCAGTGTGCCAGCCTATTTACACTGCCTTTTTCTTCATTTTTTTATAAATAAAGTAATTTTAATCCTAGTCTAATTGATAAAAAAGGAGTATGAAGCATTTTGTTTCCTGGGCCTCTTCTGAACCAAGACAACAGTCAGCATAGCTATGTCTTAGGGGTCAAGAAGATCAAAATCTCTCTTTTTTTAAAGAAGGTGAAAAATATCCATTTCAGTAAACACTGAGCTTGGATGTTACTTATTGCTTTAAGTAAAATAAATGAATTTGATTTTCACATACATCCATACATATTTTCCCCTGAAATTATGGCTTTATTTATAAGGTTCTGTTCTCATTTGACATTATTTAAATAGACATAGCTGGAATATGTATTAATTTATCAATATGTTATAAAAGGTTTTATCAGTAATAATAATAATACTAAGCTTAAACCAGGAATGCTATAATAAATCATTTATTACTATAAAGCTTAACATATAGATATTCTTGATGAAGGTGAAGCTTACTTCCTAAAAATCATGACAGAATTACCAAAGATATTTTTAGTATCTTTTCAATTCATGCTGTGATAATGTTTCATCCTTAAAAACCTCTGATGTTAAAGATATCTTCTAGAAGCTAGGTTGTGATTTCCATAGAAGATAGAGCAATTTAAAAAAAAAAAAAAAAATTGAAGCAGTTTGTGAGAAGTAAACACTTCCTATTAAAGTTCAATTGTTTTATACTCTAAATAAGTCATTCACATTTAAATTGTCTTAAATACGATTTCTGTTTTCCTTAACTTAAATTGAATATGATATGTCTCCAAGATAAATTATCAAATAATTAGCAGCTTTTAACACCCAGACAGTGGCCTTTTTTTTCTGAGATGACCTTACATTTCTTGATCATATGTATTTTAACGGTAACCTGTAATGTGACCGTATACTGAAGGTCCTGTGATTTTAAGAGTACTGCATATGCAGAATAGAAAACATGCTTTATGCAGATCCAGTTGGCTATTACTATAAATTCTACAGCACTGTGAAGGTAGAAGAAAGAAAGGGGAAAGCCATACTAGACTGCAGAACAAAGCAGATGCAATGCAAGCAGGAGGTGTTGATCCATCACTGTGGAGCAGATGAAGCTTTGGCCATGTTGTAGGAAACTAAATATAGATACAGCATGTCATGCCGTCCATCATGTAGAAGTTCATGTGGTGAAGAGGGTGGAAGTATTCATAGGGAGTCATGGGATTAGACATACAGATAAAGAGCATTTCATAAAACAGTTATGATTTTAAAAAACAAGGGAAAAAATATGTGTATTGGTGGGACCAGACTGAGTACCATAGGTACTCCCTATGTAGTACTTATGTCTGGCAATGCCTAACTGTGCTGGGTTCAGTCAGGAA
>NW_010235958.1:0-1158 GCF_000690775.1 Eurypyga helias
CCCCGGACCCGCAGCCCCGGGCACCCCGCCGGGGGTGGGGGAGCACCGGGGGCCGCCGAGGCGCGGAGAGCGTAGGCTCGGAAAATAATGGGATTTTGTTGCTGCTGTTCACATTCCTGGTGTTTGCTGAGAAATGACGGGGTTTTTCTTTTCATCTTTTTTTTTTTTTTCCCTCTGCTCTGCACACCACGTGGGCCATTTGTAGGGCCCAATAGACCTATCCAAGTTACTCACTGTAGACAGCGCTGGAAATAATCAGATTAAGGCCAATTATGCGTGAGATTATAAAGGCAAGTGCTGAGAGGCAGAGCATGCTGTAGACAGATATAAAGACATCTGGCCACTTCCAGAACTCCACAGAGCCCTTCTGTCTCTGCAGCCAACAACTCACAGCGCCTTATTCCAGTGCAAAATACCCCCAAACCTTACTGGTGATTTTTACTTCCATTCGGTTTAGGTATGGATTACTTTTTTCATTTGCCTGCTGGATTTTCATATATGACTGCATATAAATTTGATTTTTTTTTTCTTTCTTGACGAGGACGTTTGTTTCCAACCCGAACACAGCTCCCAGTGTGTTGGATGCTTTAAAAAGAAGACAGCTTTTAAGTTTTATTGCTGTTCCATTTAAGCATAATAATGTAGACCTTTTTAAATGGTTCATTCTTAGCTATAAACTTGCCTTTTAATTTTTTTTTTCCTTGAATGTAATTATTTGCTCTGGAAAGGAATATTTGAGGTAACTGGATGGATGGATAGATAGATAAGTGGATGGATGGGTGGGTGGATGGACAAGAGAGAGAAAATCTGCTATTCGGGAAAAAATTTTAAAAAAGGAAAGAAAGAAAACCAGAGAGAAGCAACAAAGTTTCACTGGTTCTGATCGCTGTGGACCTACCACGGAGTTTTCTGCCTTTGGCTTTTTCAGCTGATTGCACAGGGTTAGGCACTACTTTCTCCGCTTCCTCTGGGATGGGATCTAGGTTATCAATGAGTTTCTTTAGGTTCTTTCTTCTGGTTATTCACCTATTCTGTTCTTTCCCTCTCTCTGTCTTCAGGTCGGCGGGAGACACCTGGGAGGTGCGTGGCGGTGCCGGGCTAGGGGGCTGGTGCCGGTGCGTTGGTGCGAGGGTGCGCGGAAGCCCCGCGCCCCGCGGG
>NW_010235959.1:0-11997 GCF_000690775.1 Eurypyga helias
TGATTCATTCTATGATTCATCCAAAACACCTATTGAATTTGGGAAATCAGATGGAAACGGTTTCGTTGAACTGGAAGTCATAAATTGCTTTTTTTTTTTTTTGTCCTACATGCAAGACACAAGAAAGTTGGAAGCAAAGTGTTATTGCTCATATAATCTGCCTGTGCATACTTAGAATTTTTAAACATTTAAGTTGATCTACAAGCGTATATCCTCCAATACCCCTTTCTCTGAACACAAAAATGCATTTTAAAGATAACCTTAAGTCTAAATTTACTTTCCAACTGTGATTCAAAGAGGCTGGAGTCAATGCAGTAAAAATTGAAGTGTTGCTGCAAAAATACAAAACATATTTCTGGAAATCATACCAGATATTTCTATTTTTTTATTACATAATTATTAATTTAATTAATTTTAATTTTGTTTACAAATATAAAAGATATTTTATATCTATTTGAATCACAAGTGCAGTAAGCATATACCAGTTAATCTATATTAGATTTACATCTTTAAGAAAGGAATGAAAATTTGTAGAATTGGAGAGCTAAGCTGTGCCTGACACATATCCCTAAGGACAACTAACCTTATACTTTTGTCAAGAATAAGCGAATATCTACATAATTGCCTATTTATTACTGTAGTGATTTCTTTTGAAGAAGAAAACAAGATAACTTTACTATATTGTTTGTTAGAGTTTTCTGGTCTTCCCTATAAAACAAACCATGTTGTTGACATACAGGAAGCTGAGAATCTCATTGCTCCCTCTAACCGTCAGTCTAAATATACATGTGTAAATGCACTTTTTTCTCTTGTTACTACATTATCTATTGGTTTAAATAGCTCTGCCTTCAGACCTGTTAGTTTTCTGATGCCAGGGGTTAAAGACCTTAAAAAATGTGGACTTCACTGACAACACATACTAGCGTCTTTTCAACACCAGATAGGAAATGCAAATTGGTTTAGGCTGGACAGACACAAATGGCTTCTTATAAACATAATCTTTACCTATTTATACTTTAAAAATCCAGGCTTGCATTTCTAGACTGTGGGAATAACAAAGCATACTTAGTTTATCATGCTTCATATCTCTTCCAGTTAGCTTCAGTAGTGGTCCAATCTTATACAGGTCAGTATTCTTACTTTAATTTTAGTATTTTAATACCATTCAGTTTATTAAAGTTTTTTTTAATTTGTTTTACACATATTTAGGTGTTTGCAGGATCATGGCTTTGATTGTGTGCCATACGTATTTGATGCCAGCAATGATTTGATCTTCACCATTTAGAAGTGTTTTCTCTTGCTGTTCAATCTTTTTTTCATGTACGTATGCAGTTTAAGATTCGTATCTCCTATGTCTAGTTTATTAGTGGTTGCACTGCATGGTAAAGCTAAAATACAGTTTTAATTTTATGAGATGTTAGGAACCTAATAAATCATTATAATAAGAGAAGGATGGTAAATTATTCTGCTTTTACATTTATTTTTCTTATTTTTTCCTATGATTCTTATGAAATAATGCAGATGACATAAGCAAAGGATCCAATCTAAAACGTGTAATAAAGTTAATGGGAAGATGCTCAATGCTTTTGCTACATGATAATTTACCTTAAAAGGCTTCTGGTTCTAAACCTGAAGAGCTTTCACATGTATATCACTAAGACTGGTGCTTTAGGTACAAACATGAAGTCTGCAATAGCATTTTTTACTTAGTGTTCCTAACAGGAACTATAAAAATATTTACTACATGCATACACATTCAGCGACTTAAACAGGACTAGAACCTCAAAGTGCCATTTGTTGACCTTATTATGCAATGGAATGTAGTTGCATAACATTCTTATACAAATTTTGTTTTATTAACCTTCTTCATAAAAAAAAAAAAAAATTGCTGTGACATAATCACCACATTCTCTTTATTCCTCAAACAGCAGTACGTACCTTAAGCTTCTTTACACTTGTGCAAGGATCATTGGAGAAACTCTCAGTATCTGAAATCTCGATGTCTTCACCATACAGGACGCCAGTCAGATCATTCCTCACCTGTTAGAAGTGGAAAAAAAGGTAAATTAGTGAACTAAGACTCAGTGAGGAGGAAGCAGATGGACTATACTTATCACTGTAATGACAAGCAGTAATCTTGACGATGATGTATGCATCCACTTATTTTTTTTTTCCATTTCACCTAAAATGCCATCAAGGAACTATTCTTTGATAACCGTAATCTTCTATCAACAGGTGTACTATGTAAAGAGTTTTACTATGTGTGACAAAAAGTTTGCAGTGGGCTCAGTTTTGCATCATGGGGATGGACAGTTCCTGTGTATTTCCAGTGCTGTTACGACCAAAAGCTTTCTTGTACCAAAGTGATATTTGAGACTGTATAAAGGGAAAAGACTCCTCAAGGAAACTCTTTCATATTCTCAGTGCTGAGTACTGATTTGAAACTACTGTCAGCTGGTCCTAGCATGAATAAGCAGAGCTTAGCTTACATCAGTTAGGGATTGGTAAAGCTTAATGAACTTCTCCATGCCCTCCCCCTTTCGTAGAACATGCGTCATATCATGGAGCAGCAAGTGGTATGGCTGCTTTAAGGTGACACAGATTATTTCACCAACAGATTATCTCATCCTTTTTTTTACAGTGGCAAGACTGTCCTCTTTTGGCTTTCTAATAGCACGAAGAAGACAGATAACATACAAAGCAACCTGATTTAGTGATTTAGGGTTTTTTTCCATATAACTACTTCAAGGGTTGCTGTGTTCATCACTGCTGGTTTTCCTCCAGCCACATGATCACAAAAACAAGAGTTTCACATGCCTACTCCTAACTGATAAGCAGGAATAATTTTAGCTGGATATAATCTGGTTACAGATAAAAATGAAGAGAACGGCATTCCAATTTTAATTTAATAATACTATTATCATATTCATTGCACTGTCTTCTTTATTTGTTTCACATAACAGACATAGGAGAATCAATCAGCAATGTAAAACAGGTATCTTAAATGCAAACACAGAAAATACAATACCTGGAAACGTATCTGATATTAAACAGGAAAATTTAGATATGCAGATACTTTCCAATGGCCCCCTGTATGGAGTCATACCTGAAGCACAGTCCATTCAAAACGATCTGAAAATATCTGATACACTGTGGCACTGTCAGTAAAGAAGAAGTGGTATCTGTCTTTCAGGAGTAGGAACTTTACCATTTGGATTGAAATAAACATAAAGTTCATATAACGAAAGACATTTCATCCACATAAAAATAAGACCCAGCTATTGCTAAATTTCCTCTGCTGAAAGTCTGTCACATTCATCTCTAAGTATACAGTAAAAGCAAGGGGATGCAATGAGATATGAAAGGCCGCGGGTGAGACTTCGGCGCCCTGCTCACAGCTTTACCTTCAAACTCACTCAGCCTTTCCATAAAGGAAAGGCTGTGACCCTCCTCCCAGTCTATGCACGTTAGTGGCTCTGCTGCATGCACTTCATACCACACAACTAACGTGGGTTTTTTTGGTATGCTGCTTAACTGTTTTAGACAGCAACACAATTTTTGGTAAAAAAGAGGAACATTAAAACTGTCTTCGTATTTTTGCAAATTTCTCCAAGAGAAAGAAGCATAATCTGGCTTCTGCAATGCAGTTAAGTGTATTAATTTATCCTCAAACAGAATTTTGTCCCCTTTAACTTAGTTTTTCCAAGTTTCTTGGTTGACAAATGAAGTGACAAATGAAGTATTTCCTGAAGATCATTACTACACTGGCTGCCTTAGTTACTTTCTTCATGGCTTCACCTTGTCCCTTTTAGCCATGCTTCAAAAGTAATAAGACACATATTTACATTATAACTTTTTACAATGGTAGTCATACAGGTAATTTTTTAATTAAAAATTATTTTATTTTACAGAAGCAACAATCAGAAAGGCCAGTCTTCCAAGAATTGACTTATATCCTTCACCCTTTTGTGATGCTATAATCAGCTTTTAAGTGCATTCTGTAAAAATGTATTCACCAACAAAAAATGATCAGTAGTGACTCTATTTTCTGCTAGCATACTAGTAAAATGAATGATTGATATTTTAGCTCCTGCAATGCCATTAACTACTCCTTATGATACGGGTCTTTCCTGATACAAAGAAAAAATGCTTTTCTGAAACAAATCATCAGCGATAAAAAAATAAAATAGACCTCTCTTTATTGTAGCTTAGCTAAGGTCCAAAGTCCTTCTATCTAGTATGAAAATTCACTAAAACTATCATTATGCTCCTTAGAAAAATTTTCCTTAGCTAACTGAACTATACTTTCCAAATGCATACAACTTCTCACATGCTTTTACCCCATACTGTCCTACTTTCTTCTGTAAAAAAAGCAAGTTTTTAGTTACAGGTTTGCATTACTAATATTGTCTTGATGTTCTTCTGGAGCCATTTCTAGTCATTCTTTTATTCTCAGAGAAACTAGATTAACGTTACTCAGCTGATCTGAGTAGAAAACAGCTGATTCACCAAATACTGTTTAGTCCAATTAGACCATTATTAACATGAGAAAAAATATTAAAAATACACAGTAAATATTATTAAAATAGGCTAACGCTTATAGATGGTCTTCAGTGGAGGGGACAAGGCTGACTAATTATAACAATTACTCTTCAGACTGTCTACGGATTTGCTGAGATTCTTTCCTTTCAGAACTGGTTCACAAACTGTGCAATTAAGGTATTCAATTGCATATGTTGGGTTTTTTTTTCCTGAGAAACAATGTGATTTTTTTCCAAGCAACAATTATTTAAATTCAGCCACTGAGAAATTTCTTTGACACCCGCCTGCCCCACCTGCTAGAGGCCCAATACCCTGCAGCTTTCAGAGGTCTTAGACTTTTCACTGAACTACTGATTAACCTCTCAAAAGACACACTTTATCAGATTTGGTGCCAAAGAAGTGGGAAACCTTTTCCCTTCACTGCCACAATCACATATTGGATGCTTTTCAAATGCATCTGTTGTGGAAATTTTGCCAAAAGAAAGGTGTTTCTTTCCTATTATTACACGAACTTAGGAGTTTTATAAAAATTTTCAAAGTTTACATTCTTTTTCTAGAAGACAATGGATTTTTTTTCCCCCTTTCAATGCTATGACTACTAGTCTGGCACATCTTATCTTGTGCCTGGTCTGGGGGTATTTTCACTACATTTTCCATTCTTTCTTTCCTATTTGTATACTTTTTTTCAACACACTCAGGTTCTTTTCTTTCTGTCTAAATATCTCACAGAATTGAAACTTGTGTTCTTCCTACAGAAGTTCTTCACTTCTATCAAATAAATTTAACTAAAAAATCTTCTGATTTGGATTTGGTTCCAGCATCAGAATTTGAAAAGCCTCACCTCCAATTCTAGAGCTTCCAATTCTTATAGAAAATGTTGCAATTTTGTGTTAAGATTGTGAACCTCAGAATACAAAATTCTGCATGTTTTGTTTTAGCAGATGCCTGCAGTCCTGGAAAGTGGTACAAGCAGTTTTAGAGCTCAATAGTAACTGTTTCATTTCACCAACTCTGATTAAAGAAAAATGTGAACTACTATACTTCTGATACTTTATTGTGTAAAACAGGATTATTTTAACTGAAGGAAACTGCTGTAGGAAGTTGTACTGAACTGCATTAAGCTCTGGTGGGGATCTGCAGTTCCTATGTAAATCTTACACTGATTTATAATACATTAGTATAATTCCATGCAGGTTTAGTCCCTTGTTAGCAATTTAATGAATATTGTAGCTCCATGTCTCTTTATATAATTTTATGCACTTTAAAAGCACCAACATTTCATTTTCAAAAACTAGGAATTAACAGACCTGATCATCAATAAACCTGGAAGGTTTCACAAGCCACTGCTTAGAGACCCTAGTATCTAAAAAAAAAAAAAGGAGGCACTTTTACATATATAAATGATACCCTACCTCACAAGGATACAACTTGCACACATACTGATCTTCTTTTAGGTGAACAGATATTGCTCACTTCAGTAAGATTATTAGTACAAGCACCTGCTCACCAGTAGTAAATAGCTAGCATCCATTTGACAACAATATTTCATTTTTCTCAAGCCAATACTACCCCTTTTCCCCTTGAATATGGTAAAAAAAAGGCAATATCCCTGATGAATTGTCAATTTAATAATGACCGTTTGGATTCAGGGGTGTCCACTGAACGACAGCTCATACTAGGTTTCAGACTATATGTTTAAAGGCAGAGTTTACTCACTTAATCCTAACTCTGCCAGTTACAAAATAAATGTAATAATTTTTAGATTAATCATACTACTTTGCTTTTAACAGATATTTCCGATGACCTTTTGGTTCACTAAAGCTGCATGTAAGTACTGCAAGCTAAATCCTTGTTGTTCAGGTCAGTCTAATCCTACCAGATGTTGATCATAAGAGAATCCTAATGAATGAGAACTGGTCAGACCAGTTGGATTATACAGTCAGATATTTTACTAAGATTTCCTGCTGCCGAGATTTATACTGTGTACTATAAAACTTCGTACTGTAAGAGTTTCAGTACAGCGATACAACTATATGTGTACAAAACAAAGGCATGAATTAAAAGAAAAAAGTATTTCCTCATAAGATGGATAAAATGTAGATTCTGAGTAATTGCAAAGTACAGATTACAATTTCTGGGATTAGTAAAGATAGATCTCACCATATACGATGCATTGCTAGAAAACATAATTATCCCTATTTTCATTCCAATTAAACAAACACATTACATTTACAGGCTTAGAAGCATGGAGTGAAACTTACTTTCAAGAAATACTGTATCTGGATAAGAGAAATTTTGTAATACTAAATACTGATTCTTGTCATTGCACTTAGGTATAGGAGAAAATCAAGGTATACTTTAATTGATATACACATCATTTGGTATTACAAAAACGAAAGAGGAAGTAGAACCTTATTTTGAGCAGTGACAACAGAAAAGATAAAGCATAGAAAAAAAAAGGAAGTGAAATATTATTTTAAGATATTAGAAAAGAGTCCAATTGAAAGAAAAATTAAAAAAAATCAAATAACATTGCATAAAGGAGAAAAAATCAGAGATGTGTTGTATTTCCTTTTCTGTTCAAAAGAAATCAGATTTTTTAAAAAAATTACATACTGTGCCTGGTTTTCAGGGTGAGAGGAAGGGAAGAAGGAACCCTGGGATATTGAGTTTTTACTGGGAACAACTGTCAGTACTGGCTTTCAAGAAAAATGTGACTTTTTCCATTGAAGTAGGACTCTAAGCACATGGATCTAACCTGGAAACAAATGTAATCAATATACCTCTTGCCTGCAAGAAGTGCCTGAGTATTTCAAACTGAATGTTCTGGACTAGAGTAATACTACTACTACTAACAATAACAGAACAAAAATAGGATATTGTATTAACTACATCTTCCTCTTAAAAAATGTTAATTTGTCTCCTTTTGCTTGGAATGTCAACGTGGTAAGTATGATTTCACATAAAACCTACAGATGCATGACTAACACACAGATCATATAAAATACTCTCTCTTCCTCCCAAATTCTTTTAAGTAGAAGGACTTTCTTCTTGTGTTTTTTGGTCACAGAAGCTAAATGTAATCATGAACTCTGATGTTGAACCTAATGGTGGTGGGTAAAAAGAATTAATAGGAATTTAGGGTTCTTACGGTAGGGGTGATGTTTATTAAGGGTTTTTTTAGATGCCTTACAAACACTTTGAGTTGGAAGGTGATTTCTCCACCACAAAAAGATAAAATTAATCCATTGTATGAAGAGGTGGAGCATTTGTCATCAGGTATTTGAAGATGTCAGCCTATTAGAGTGAAATAAAATTTAGCTAGGAAAAAGAAACAGGGATCTGCACTACAACAAAGGATGAACAGATTAAATTCCATTTAATCTACAAGCATGTTAAGGACCTGCACAATAGGTTCAACAGGACTTTGGGCAGCCTGAAGAAACTAGCCCTCTTCAATAAGACTGGATGCTAAGACAAGTAAACATATAACTCAGTTGTACATCAGGGAGGCAATGGCATGGTACATTCCTTGTAGGAAAAAATGCATAACGCATTGCAAAGTCAGAAAGGATCCCAAAGATAGTAAGCAAGGACTGAAACTTAAGTATAAATATACTATAAGAAAAAAAAAGCAGTTCATGTCAAGATTTCAGGGACATCAATTAACAAAACTGAAGAAGAAAATACACACAAAATATATTTCTGGTTCCTTGGAGGTGAGATACCATCTACAGAACTGAAGGCAATGTGGTTCTGATGGCTTCCAGATCAATAGGACAACCACCCTTCTACAAGTTTATAAGACTTGACTCTTAGAGGTAGCAGACCAAAACCAAAGGGTCTGGAGGTTGTAATGTTATACAAGAGTAATTTTCATGCCAGTTATTATGAAAGTAAGTAAGGGCCCTATTGAGAATAGATTATTTAATAATTTGTAAACCAAAGCCAGAACGAGAAGTAATTAAGCAAGAATTTAAAAGTGCTTGTTTATTTAAGCATGTGAATGCAATAGGACTGCTGAAAGTTTGTGTAAGCTTACCAGTAACCAGGAGCGGTGAAATACTGAACACTTGATCTTGGAAGGAATGTAGAGGCAGACAAATAAAGGCTCTCTATATTATAATGTGTGGACAGCAATTAGAACATAGAAAGCAAAATATAGAATATATCTGGATCTTCTGACAAATAAGTTTTCACAAGGTTTATGGTATGTGTTTAGACAAAAGAAAATTACTAGAGAAACAAAAGACCTTTTAAAAATACTTAGAATACATATAACTACTACTGCTTTACTTTGGTGAATTTGATCTAGATTAGGAAATAAGAACAGAACAAGATGGAAAGTCTCATGCTATCACAGAAAAAAAGAATAAATCACAGCTTAGAAAACTGCCATTAATTTCTTTTGAAGCACACACTATAACACCACCCTCAAAACCACTTTTGTAGTAGTTTTCATGTAGCAAATAGACTGATTACTGAACCAAAAATTAGGGGGGATGCTTAGATTGTATGTTAGGAAAAAATTTCTTCACCAAGAGGGTTGTCAGGCATTGGAACAGGCTGCCCAGGGAAGTGGTTGAGTCACCATCCCCACAGGTACTTAACAGACATGTAGGTCTGGTGCTTAGGGACATGGTTTAGTGGTGGACTGGGCAGTGCTGGGTTAATGGTTGGACTTGATGATCTTAAGGGTCTTTTCCAACCTTAATGATTCTATGACTCAACATCTCATTACATTATTACAGGTGAACAACATAGTACTCATTAGTAATTCTTACATATGCACACATTTCAAACATTTATTACTCGGAAAGAGCCCATTTACTAACACATTTCTGAGCAGAATTCATAGAGGGATAATTCCAACAAAGCAACATGAACGATAATTAAATATTGTTTAAGAAAATGTTATCAGTGCCAAAAGAGCAATGATTTGTAATTACAAAAGGAAGTGTCTTTATGTAAAATCCTCCTTGATTAAGGAGATGAAAGCAACAGTAACATTTACACATTTATAGTCTCTCCATCCATGAAGGATGAAACATTTTTTATCCCAACACTAACTAGGAAACGTGTCACACGAATATTGCCAAAGTTAAGATAAATGAGCATTTCTAAGGAATGAGTCATCTCATCCATAAATAGATGTCTAAACCAGGTGAGATGAATTGTATCCTGGAAGTGCCTCTGTCTTTTCTCCATTAACTATAAATGGAGCTTAGATGACTCTCAGATACAGTTAGTTATAGACAGCTGAACTGCAGCTGAATCCCAGACCTCAAAATCTAAACCTGTCTGAAAATGGTGTTCCAGTACCGATAGCATCCACTGAAACTTAGAAAGCCCAAAGATCCCTTACCTTCATAAAATGTTCTCAGGACAAGGTCAGAGGAGCAGGCTACTTTCCTGCATCCTTTCTGAATCTGACCACCCAAACACTAAGGGAGAACACACAAGTTCCTCTGCTTCTTGGCTACACGAGGAGGTTTGGACAAATCATTGGTTTTGTGGAAAGCTTGGAAGTCTCCATCTACCTTGGACTTATTCTTTCAGAAAACCGGGACCAAGCTGGGAGCTGTACCATGCACTCAGTTGCTGTACTGAAGCTATAGTTATTTACTAATGGTTTAATTCCATCAGACTCAAGGGACTATGCCAACATTTATGAAAACATCTGTATCAAAGAGTAAGTGGTGTAATCAACTGAAAACTATGAATATAAGCCTCAGTGGAAACTAAAAGGAAAGAAACATTTCCCTAATATAAAAATTGGATGAGGTTTTTCAGTAATCCTCCAAAATAGCAATCCACATTCCTCAGACTTCCTAAATACAAAAAGGTCAGCAATATCAAGCTAAGATTTAATTCTATTCTATTCCTGAGCTATGGTAATAGTTGTCCTCATTGCAATATGAGGTATTGGGGTATTTGTGCTTTAGGCTTCCTAGGAGTGGAGAGACAGGTTTACCACCAAAAGTTTGAGAACAGTTTAATAAAGCATTTCATTCACTTACTTTCCACTTTGAATGCACTGCTCCAAACAGTTTTGATTAGATCAACTTTGTAAAAAAACCAAAACCAAACCCCCTATGATTTAAACCTTATAAGTCTATAATTTTTATTCCAGGTGAAAAGGGGAAAAAAGACACCACTTCAGGGATACAAGATGATAATGCTAATATAAATAAAAATGAAATTTTTACCATATGAACCATGCTTCAGCTACATATTCCTTCATTCTAGAAAAACACAGTTGTTTTTCTGACCCAAATAGGTTCTGCTATATTAGAGAACTAAATCAGAGGTTAACTGGAGTGATATTACTGAGCAAAA
Organism: Eurypyga helias; assembly: GCF_000690775.1. Taxonomy (NCBI): domain Eukaryota; kingdom Metazoa; phylum Chordata; class Aves; order Eurypygiformes; family Eurypygidae; genus Eurypyga; species Eurypyga helias. Next base: position 10,882 of record NW_010235959.1, read on the forward strand.
ACAAGTAATCAGAAGATTAAAACAAAAAATTCCTCTTTTTCTCCATTATGCATAATTTTCATTCAGAGAACTTCTTTTCACTTGCACTTGTCTATCCAATTGTGCCATCCTTTCCTGTTTTATTAAGACTGGAGTTTTGTAGCACATTGCACTAAGGGCTGCAACTTTACTCCAATTGGAAAATAAAGTTAGAAAAAACTAAACTGAAGATACATGACAGTAAAGTAGTAATGCATTTTTTTACAGTATTACATACTGAAATTTCATACTAATGTTTAATTTAAAAAAAAAAAAAAATCTTTGCAGTTTTTAAAGTAAGAAGCATAACATACTCATTAACTTTCTTCTGTCTTATATACCCAGATGCTTACTAATACCATTCCTGTGATCACTGGGACTATTATCTGAGGAAACAATTGATTTACAAGCCCAAACTCCCACATTCTGCACATGCAAGTTGACCAGAAAGGTGGTAGATATCCCATCTCTGGAAACATTCCAGGTCAGGTTAGATGGGGCTCTGAGCAACCTGATCTCATTGAAGATGTCCCAGTTGGAACTATATAATCTTTAAAGGTCCCTTCCAACCCAAACTATTCTATAATTCTATGAAAATGGCTTTTCTTCTCACTTTGAAGCCTACATCCAGAAGAATTTGGAAACCCACCACTTCAGTAGTGGCAGTCTTCAAAATAGGAACCACATCATTCCATTTGGATCGCCTCACACTACTCCATATGTCAAACAGTATACATACTATCCTACAGGCTAACTGAAAGGCTACATAACGTAGGATATATGGGGAAAAAGATCTTCCCTAGATGCTCAACCACGGTTTCATCTACAGAAGGGACTTCTGTAAAATTTATCTGTAAATCCCAACAGGTGTCCAAGTCTCTTAACAGCTGTCACTACATTCTGATCTATATATTTTACATTACTTTGTACAATGATCTATATAGTTTCTGATAAGAATTATCGATAAGTTCAATTTTATTGTCATTTCATGCTGTATGAAGGTTCAAATGGCCAAACACAACTAGTATTTTTTTCTATTTGGGAAATTCATTACTTAGTGCACTAAACATTGACAAAGTGTCATAGAATCATAGAATC
>NW_010235960.1:0-217 GCF_000690775.1 Eurypyga helias
AGCTGCGACCCCCCGGCTAGTGACAAGCCCAGGGAGCCAGGCTGCGGGCGAGCTGTCCCCCGGGTCACTCACCATCCTTCAGGGTCCACTTAATGTCACCCGTGCTCTTGCTCACCGCGTGAAGGTCTCCATCCAGCGTGGATATGAAGAGCAGTGTTTCGGGGACAGTCACGGCACCGCTCTTGAGGCACTACGGACAGAAACGCTACACATGGGG
>NW_010235960.1:248-1903 GCF_000690775.1 Eurypyga helias
GGCCATCTCACGCAGCTCAGCAGCCCCCCAGCCCCCCGCAGAAGCAGATGGCAGGGAAGGGCCCAAAGGGACCTTCTGGTCCCCAGTGACTGGGAGGGAAAACAACTCCTTTCCTCACAGCAGCGTATTAAATCCGGTGCTTCCTCCAGCTCCATCCATGCGGGACACGCTCGGAATTGCAGCTGCTAACAGCTGCTTGGGGGTGCCATGTTTAGGACACCCACGGCTCCCACTAAGGTTGCCGTGCTCGCCGTGAGCGGCACCATCAGCACGCGGCATCCCCGGCCCCTGCAGCACCAGGCACGTCCCACCGGCGCAGAATGGGGCCGGTGCAGCTTTCGCCCTCCTCCCACCCGGACCCAGCCTTCCTGCCGGTGGGATGAGCTGCAGCCCAGCCGTTCTCACCCCAACTGCTGGGTGGCTTTCCAAAGGTGACACAAGCAGCCCAACTACCGGCTCCTTCCAGAAACAAACGAGTCGGGTGACTTTTCATGCCAGAAATACGATTAATGCTCGCCCAGGCCTTCAAAGGTAGAGACTTCAGCCACCCTGACGTCGGGGGAGTAATTGCAAATTCATGTTGGGAACAGGAGCTGCTGCTTCCGCGTCGGCATCCGTACAGCAAGTGCCAGCTCAGCCGCCGCCGGCTGGCACACACACCGGCCTCACCCCGACAGCAAACAGGGATCAGCAAACAGCACGGGCACCCAAACGGCTCCCGGCACAGGCAGTGCCGGTGTGGCCATCCCCAGCGCCAGGGAAGCAGAGCAGGGCCTGGGCTGCCGGCTGGCTGTGGTGGAAGCAGATGGAGCAAGCTGCCACCCTGGTCACTCGTGAGGGGCAGCCCGTGGACATCCCTTGGACCGATGGCCCCCCGGCAGCCCTCTCGCTGCCTCTCAGTACCAGCTCCTGGAGCCTGAGCCGGGCAGAGGGTCTGACCTGGCTAAAGAACAGGAACGCAGCGACAGCCCGTGCCCAGACGGTGCCTGTGCCCATCTGCGGAGCAGAACCTGATGGCCTAACAGCCCCGGCACGGTGGGGCTGGGACACACGTTGTCCCTTGAGCCAGTGGAAACCTCTCCAGCTCCAACACTGGAGACGGCAGCCTCGGTGGGTCCAGCTGCATCTCCTGCCAGGAGCATGCACCAGCTCCCTGCCAACGCGCCTCGCATCAACCCCTCTGCTTTGAGCCCCGTTCTACGTGTCCTTCTTCCTGCTTAATTTTTAAATGGGGTCAGAGCAAGTTTCCCAGCTCTTGCTTTGCTCAGAGGATGCGCTGGGGCAGGCAGTGGGGCAGGGCACTGGGGTGACTGCTCCCCACCGCCACGTCCCCAGCACCGTGTGGCCACGCAGGCGGGCTCGCTGCCGGCTGCATGGGAGCAGCTGTGACAAGCCAGGCCAGCAGAGCTCTTGCAGTGTGGCCACCTGCACGAGGGGAACAGAACAGAGTCGGCCGAGCCACCCCCAGCTGCCGGAGCTGCAGCAGCCCCATGCTCCCAGGCTCTGCTCTTCTTTCCCCTCGATGCTTTGCAGTTTCTTCCATCCCTGCTGCAACCACTGTTTTTTCGGTGACAGGGCACTCCAAGAAAGGCCAGGCTGCCCAGCGCGCTCCCCGCATGCCACCGTGGGCAGAACTAGGGTGCCCGGGAGCTGCC
>NW_010235961.1:0-2303 GCF_000690775.1 Eurypyga helias
GTCAGCGTGTCGGGCTGGGCCGGTGCGGGCCCTGCTGCCTCGGTTAACCTTTTTGCTGCTGCAGAACTGACGGGTGTGCTTCCGCAGGGTCCCAAAAGACCTGCTCTGGAAGCAGGAGCAGCTGCCCCTGCCAGGGAAGCTTCAGGATGTTGGGAAAAATTCCTTCCCGGAAAGGGCTCTCAGGGTTGGAAGGGGCTGCCCGGGGAGGGGGGACTCACCACCCCAGGAGGGGTTTACGAGCCGTGTGGACGCGGCACTCAGGGACACAGTTTAGTTGTGGGCTTGGCAGTGTTGGGTTAATGGTTGAACTTGATGGTTTTAAAGCTCTTTTTCAACCTAAATGGTTCTGATAAAGTGCGTATTTACATTTTTAAAGACAGAACTAAAGTTTTGGTGGTTTGCTTTGCTGTTTGGTGGGGGGTTTTTGTGTGTGTCTTTTTGGTGTGATTTTTTTTTTTAAGTGTTGAAGATTTATATAAGCTAATTGAAAACCTCCCTCTTTCCTGCAACGGCTCTCAGGCCCCTCCTCACTGTGCTGCTTGGTGTTTCTGCAGAAACAAGCCATCAGGCTCTCCAGAACATGCCCAGAGTCCTCCGGGAAGTGGAAGTCTTGAAACAGGAGGCAGCGTTCCTGAAGGAGCAAATGATCCTTGTTAAGGAAGATATCAAGAAATTTGAAGAAGACACAGCGCAGTCGATGCAGGTTGGCTCTTGCCTTATTTAGTGTTTATCTGCAGCTTGTGAAACCCTGTTTCTGGGCTTGTTTGTGTTAGATGATGTTTTGAGCTCAAGATAGACAAACCCACTTCTTTTAACGTTAAGAGCAGAAAAGTGGGTGCGACACAGGGTAGTGCAGCCTGCTTCTCCTGAGGGACACGTGGTCAGAGAATCAGCGTAGAATTACAGAATGGTTTGGGTTGGAAGGGCCTTTAAAGATCATCCAGTCCCAATCCCCCTGCCATGGGCAGGGCCACCTTCCACCAGACCAGGTTGCTCAAAGCCTCATCCAGCCTGGCCTTGGACACTCCCAGGGATGGGGCATCCACAACATCTCTGGGCAACCTGTTCCAGTGCCTCCCCACCCTCTCCGGGAAGAACTTCTTCCTGATATCTAATCTAAACCTCCCCACTTTCAATTTAAACCCGTTAGCCCTTGTCCTGTCACTACAGACCCTTGTAAAAAGTACCCCCCAGCTTCCTTGTGGCCCCTTTAGATACTGGAAGGCTGCGATAAGGTCTCCCCAGAGACTGCAACTGGTCGTGTTGCAGTTCAGAGTTGCTGTTGCCTGGCTGGGGCCGCTGATGTCTGGCCAAGTCTCTGCCTGTGCAGAGGGTCAGTGTTTTTCAGAGGGTCACTGCACCTCTGGCCAGGGTGCAGTGTTTTTCAAGTAAAGTGGATGCTAAAAGTACCGATCCAGAACTCAAACTAACCTTTTGTTAAATCAGCTTCCAAAGCCAAACGTCTCTAGCTCTTTCAGCCAACTCCTTCCTCCTTGTAACGACACAATCTTTCCATGTGTTTCTTTAAAGTTCAAGCCAAGCCCAGCTCCCATAAGATGGCTGTGGCAGTCATCTTTTCGTTCAGTGGGCAGCGTTGCGGTTTTTTTCCTTCAGGTCCTATTCAGTTCAGCGTTGCGGTTTTTTTCCTTCAGGTCCTGGTAGAGATTGACCAAGTGAAATCTAGGATGCAGTTGGCTGCCGAGTCACTGCAGGAAGCAGATAAATGGAGCACGTTAAGCGCAGACATTGAAGAGACTCTTAAAACACAGGTAGGTGTCCTGTTATTCTTTTTAGTCTTTGCGCCTTCGGCTTTCCAAGAAAACCGTGTTTGAAAGTGAGTGTCTGGAGGGACTTCACAGCTTGGACCGCTGTGGACAGTGTCAGGAGGAAGCAGGAATTGCTGCTTTCTCAGGCCGTGTGGGGTAACCGGCTTGCCTTTCCCTGGTGACAGGATGTGTCTGTGATTTCGGCCAAGCTCACAAGCATGCAGAGCAGCCTGGCCATGCTTGTGGATACGCCGGATTACTCCGAGAAGTGCGTGCACCTTGAAGCTCTGAAGAACCGACTGGAGGCCATGGCCAGCCCGCAGATTGTTGCTGCATTTAACTCCCAGTCTGTAGGTCAGTAAGGCGTGGGGTCCTTCCCTGCTGGGGCTGAGTTCATTTTCCTTGGAAAGTGAAATGTTTTTTAGGGTGGGCAGTGTGTCCTGACGGTGCCTGATGCTGGCTGTGGGCTTCTTCCGGTGGGGCCAGATGCTATGGAGTGCGGCGTGCTCTGCAGCTGCCTGCAGTCCCTGCATCTTT
>NW_010235961.1:2327-17528 GCF_000690775.1 Eurypyga helias
GGCCATAAGGGAAACGTGAGCTGGTTTTGGAGGCCATGGGGGTGTGGGAAGTGGAGGTGCTGAGGCAGGGCTGCCCTGCTGTCAGTTTTATTATGCCGTGGATGCTGTCCAGGTGGGCAGTGCTGCTCAAGTAAGCAGAAGGCCTCCGAATTTGCATTATCATAGTGCCACTGAGCATTTGTTACTGCTTGGTGCTCTAATCGAGAAGGATAATTGTTTGGAAACGTTCTGACTCTTACTGCCTGGTAAGAACCGTTTTATAAACTCTTCTTTAGGAAATTGGACTTTTTGGAGTGTTCTTTGTGCTCCTCCTTCCCTCTCCTACTGTCACAGCTCCTGAAAAACACTTTTTGTGGTTGTTGCCTCTCATCTGTGTGCACCTTGCGGTCCCAGCGAGGACCTGGGGCTGCACAGCACCCTGCAGTTCTTGTATGCGCGGGTGACTGCAGACGGGTGGCGGGAGCCTGGGAGGGAAGCTCTGTGTGCTGTGCTCCTGACGAGCATGCTGAATCCCTTGCATGGATCTCTTCCCTCTCCCGTTCCTCTGCTGTCTTTTCTTCACTGCACACCTTCCTTTGTTCTTGGGAAAAAGCAAAGTCCTCTTGCAAAGCTGAGGACACTGAGGTGTATTCTAGTTTTGTAGGTGTCAGCTTGCTTCTGAAAAATAAGGGTTTCTCTCTAGGAAATGCCCTGTTTTGATTTGCTTTTACTATGAGTTATGTTTGCCGGTTAAGAAGTTAAATTTAAGAAGTTAATTCCTCGTGCCTGTGGCCCATTCGGGTGCGGTTCGAGCAGAGAAGCAGAGGAAGGGAGGAAGTCTGTCCTGCACAGGCCATCGTGGACACTCCCTGGAAGGAACTCCCTTGCTGGGTCAGACGCCTGGCTCATCCTCAGCTTTGAGGCTGAACTGCCCGTTCTTTTGTTTTGTTTAGATCAGGCAAAAACCTTCGTGAAAGTCTTCACGGAAATCGATCGGATGCCCCAGCTTCTCGCGTACTACTACAAGTGTCACAAGGTGGGTACTGATGGTGTTTTGGGGCGGGGAGTGCGCGGGTGACCCTTGCGTGGCTTGGACTGCAGGTGGAGCTGCTCCATCAGCTATTTCACCTTCCCCGTGTGCAGGAGGACGGAACCTCTTCTTTCCCAGGTTCCATTCTCTGACTTCTCTTCCTGGCTCGTGAGAGCTTTGGTTACTCCCCGTGTTTCAAGAGTAATCCTCTGCTCAGGGCTTTGTTCCTTCCCGCAGTAGACATAGGATATGTGCGTTCTGCTTGGTTTCTCTGCGCCTTAGAGTTTTGCTTTGCGTTTCTTGGTTGTGGCTGTGTCAGCAATAACTTTATTGCTGCAACCTGCCAGCTGCTGACTTCTGTAAACCCTTTTCAGGTAAGATTAAAAGTTGGAATTCCAGACAGTTCTGTAGCCATAACCTGATCCTCACATTTCTCTCATGACTGTGACTTTTGAGGATTAAGTTCAAGGCTGGGGCTTGCCAAGTATTTCAACTATTAGGTGGGGGTATCGGTTACAGCCTCGTTTTATGAGTAAAATACCAATGTTAATTAAATCTGTGAATCAACTAAGCAGCCCCTCGCTTCACGCTGAAAGGCTTTTCCTTCCGCGGCGCTGGATTCTAGCAGAGTGTGACGTTGCTATCTGGCGAGGGGAGCAAGGGTGGGCACTGTGCTGTAGCAGAAGTGCTTTGCATGGTAAGCTCTTGGTTAGAAATAGCTAAAGCGAGGCCTGCGGACTCCTGGAAAACGGCCCCCACAGGTGCAGCTGGTGGCCGCGTGGCAGGATCTTTGCCAAAGTGACTTCAGCTTGAATCGCCAGCTGACTGAACTGTATGACACGCTCCTTGGGACCTGGCACTCACAGCTTCAGTGGGCAACTCAGGTACAGCCACTATCTGGTGCTGGCGCAGCGCGTGGGTGAGGACGAGACCGAGACACCCAGCACCGTCTCTCGGTGCTTGCTCTGAGCTGTGCTTTGCACCTTCTCGGTGCAGGACAGCGCTTGCAACCTACTTGCTGTTCCTTGTCCAGCCCTCGCAGACAAGATTTGAATTCTGGTGTCCTGCTGATAGCAAGGTTGCTGTGTTATTGACATTAAAGCTGCTCTATCGCTTTCATCTGTATCTTAAGTTAAATCTAATTTGTCAGTGTTGCAAATGTGTGCTGTTGCAAGACATTTGAAATGCCTGGGTGGCTTTATCACTTGGCCTGGAGGAAGCCCTCAAGGTCATATTGGACTGCTTCATGTCACTGAGATATCTGAGGGCTTCTGCTATCGCCCCTTGCAGTCTGGGTACTTGTTTTTCCTGCCAAGAATAATGTAGGATCCAAAAATGTTATTGTCCTTCAGTGAAATGAAGAAATAAGTTCATATTGTTGAGCCCGTAAGAGTTTCTCATCCATGAAGGGTAAGAGATGCTTATCTTCATGTTACAAAGCCGGGCACGAGGGGTAGGCCGGTACTGCACAGAGCTCGCTGTTTCCTTGAGATGTAATTTTTCTGCCTAATGATTCGATGTGAACTGCAGGTCAGATGTCAGCTTACATTGTAGCAGATAGTCTCTGGGCTGGGAGAGACATGGCACATGGGGCAAAGCTCCTGTCACTCAGTCTCCTGTGCTGCTTCTGCTTTCCGAGGAATTCCCGGACCTTTCTCGTGGTCTGCAGTATCCATGGCCACCTTGCTGCCGCAGACCTGCGGTGATCCCAGCTTTCAAAGCACATGAGCGAGCATAGCTGACAAGAACGTTGCAATAGAAGGCTGTAACGCATTTTGTGCTTGTGGAGTTGAGGGTGGTGCAGGTGAACAGAAGTTCTCAGCTGGTTACAGCCTTTCTAGCCTTCTAGTGCTCTGTTTTTATCCGCTGGGCGCTTTTTCGAGTGACTGTAGTGCCTGTGGTCTGCTGAGTTCCGTTTTTGACCTGTGCCTGTCTTCTGGCTTCTTGCTCGCTGTATTCAAATTGGAGTTGCAGTGGTAAACGGTGACCTAGAAGTTTGTGACGGGCTGTCCTGCGTGCAGCCCAGCAAGGTTCTGGCAGTCTTAGCAGACCTCTTTTGGGTTTTTTTTACCCTTTGTGAGGTTTTTCAAATTTGTTTCTGTTAGCTTGTGGTTGGGAGCTGGTGTCATCTGAGGAATCTGTGATCTGTTAGTGCACAAAATGTCGTCTTGATCTGTGTGTCGCTGCCTCTCACCAGTAGGTAATTTTGTAGTCATTCTGCAATAGAAAGAAGCACGTGCCCAGCACAGGTTTCTGTGCAGGGCGTGAAAAAGTCTGGGTCAGGCTGCTGCTGCCTTCCCTCCAAACTCTTTGCTCGCTGGTTCTGGCCTCTCTGCTGGCAGCAGCTGCAAACCCGGCCGCTCTGCCCCTCCTGTCCCTCCTGCAGAGCCCAGGGCCCTGCGAGGGTGTGAGGGAGACCGCAGGGCACACTTGCTGGGAAGGGGTGCCCGCTCAGCCCCTGGACAGGCAGGACCTGCTCGGTTTGGGGTGGACGGTCTGTTGTTGTCTTTGCTGAGGCAGCGACGTGGTTGGCAGGTTACGGCGTCTCGGGAAGCTGCTTCTCTCTGCTGCCTGCCGTGAGAAACCCTGCTGTCGCTAATGGCTTTTCTGTCACTGCAGGTTTTCAAGAACCCCCATGAAATTGTGACTGTGCTGTTGATTCAAACGCTGGGAGCGTTGGTGCCTTCCATCCCGGTCTGCCTCAGCACTGCCTTGGAGAGGACGGGCCAGGAAACCCGGCTGAGTAAGCTGCTGGAGCTCTACGATGCCACCCTCCACTTTGCGAAAGGGCTGGAGGTAGCGATGCTGCCAAACCTGAGTAAGGCTCTTACACCGCCGTTTGTCCTTCTCTTCTGTGCGCTCCTGCGGGAAGTTCATTGTGGGGTTTGTTCGCTCTTGCGTGGGGGTAGAGATTGTCCCTTTTGCTTCGCTGAGCGGTTACACCGCGTTTGCACCTCTGTGTGTGTACGTACGCGTCTTACGCTAAAGATACTGACCCAGGGCTGGAGGAGTTCCTGCCCCGGGCAGCCTCCCTGCCCCGAGCACCCTCCCTGCTGCGAGCACCCTCCCTGCCCCGGGTAAATGATATTCAGCACGTTTTCTTTTACAAGCATTAATATTTCCCTTCTAAGAGACGAGGAAGCATCTCTGGGGAAGCTGTCTGTGAAACCCATTGTGAAAGGTCACAGAGCATAAAAGCTGAGGAGTTTCCTGGAATTAAGTCACACCTTACTAAACGAGAGAACCTGCTTGAACGCTGCATCCGCTGGACTCTTTTGTATTTTCTATTTTGTATTTCTATTTTCTATTTGTATTTTGTATTTCTATTTTGTAGCTTTTCTGTTGCTGCTGGCTTATGTTTTAATCAAGTGAAAATGCAGGGCCAAGTACTGTTTGCGTACCATTGGTAGTTTATTCCCTAGCAGCATCCTGATTCCAGTGTAACCTGTGCTTTCTTCCCTGGGATGTTTGTCGGCCCGCTCTGGTCATGACTTGATGAACGACTCCCCCAAACCGCGAAGTAGCGAGGTGCCATGCATACGTGGGTTTATGCCTGAACTGAGCTGTTGGCTATTTATAGTCCCTTATTAATCTGGTAGGGCCCTGGGGATGGGAAAATCCTAAACTGAAGCTAATAGAGCATTCCTAATGCTGTGTTTCCTGTGTTTGGTTCCTCATAGCACTGAGCTGCTTAGGGCAGGATTCTTACTGGATTGTGTAAATGGTGATTACTGGGCAGCTTCGGGGAGTGTGACTGTCATGGTGCCTGTGTTTGGGGCTCTTGTCAGTCATTTTGTACTCCTGGCTTAGAGTAATTTGTAGTTTGTAATGAAAAAGATTAAAAAGGACTTGGGAAAAGGATGTTGGGTTCTAGAAGATGATGGCGTAGGAAGACAGCGCTTGAACTGTTACACGAGCATGTGTTAAAAGTCCCAAAATGGTTTATTTCCGTCTGTTTTGCCATGGGGTGAGATGTTTGGGAAGAGAACTATCTCAAGAATGGAAAGGCCAGGTGACTCAGCAGGACAGGGTCGAACCAGTTCCTACGTGTGTGCATGTGAGGGGAGGGTTCGGTTATGATTCATGGGATAACTAAGTTTGGAAGGGACCTCGGGAGACAATCTGCTCCAGCCTCCTGCTCCGAGCAAAGTCCACTATGAGTCCAGGCCGTGTTGCTCGGGGCATCGTCCAGTCTGGTCTTGAGAACGCCCATGCTCAGAGACCACGCAGGCTTTGGCCAACCTGCTCTATTGCTCCTCTGTCCTTAGGGCCTACAAGTTTGCTCTGACATCCAGGATTCGGTGTAACTCTGGGTTGCTGCTAGTTTGAGTTTGGCAAAACTTCCCGCTAGCAGCTGGTGTCCAGCTCTGATCTGAGAAATAGTCATTCAAACGGGGTTCCGTTGGGGTTTGCAGCTCCCTGCTCAACGGGGCGGCACCGGGGGGCTTCGCTCGTGGCTCCCCTTCAGCGCTGGCTGGCGAGCACTGTGAAGCAGCGGCGCAGAGTGAGCTGGGCTCGCGTGCGTGACTGCGGTACCAACCAGGCTTTGTCATAAACGAGGTTCACCCCTGTTTGAAGTTGTGGGGATGATGTGTTTCACTTCTCAGGTGGTTTCAGAACTTTCCTTCCTCTGTTTGTTGGAATGGTCAACAGATTTTTGTCACCCAGGCTGTTCTGGAGCGGTGAGCGGTAATTTTCTTGAGGCGCTTGTTGAGGTGGAACGTCTTGGGTTTAGGAAGCGGGTAGAGATAATAACCTTGTTGTGTTTTTTTTTTAAAAACAGTGTGTGTGGTTGAGGCCTGAAGCTGCTGGGCAGCATTCCAAGCCAGCGCAGGCAGCATGCTCGAATTGAGGAACTGCTGCATATTGCTTGAAACAGGGTTTTTAGCGGCACGTTCGTCTGCGTGTAGACTAAACCTTGCATCCTTTGTAGAGGAGCAGAACCTGGTAAAAGTGATGGAGCTGGTGGAAGCGGTGTATGGCCCGTACAAGCCCTATCAACTTGAGTATGGAGACCTGGAAGGAGAAAACCTCCTCATTCAGATGAGCGCAGTGCCCTTGGTAACGTAGCAGTCCTTGTTCAGCTGCACGGGGGGAGGCTTGAAGGGGCTTTGCCACCGGTCGTGCGGTGGTACTGCTTCCTGTTTGCAGTATGTTTTGAGGCCGTTAAGTCTGTTTTATTGAAGCACTGAGGCTGGCTGCAGCCGGGGGGGATGCCTGCCTTCGCTCCTTCGCCCAGTCACAGGCACTGGGTGGATCTGCCGGAGAAAGACTTGACCAAAATGTCAGTCGACCAAGAACCCGCTTTGGGGTCGATGGAATTTATCAAGAGCAAGGCTGGGGGGAGGAAAGTCTGTTTGGTGGGAGATTCTGTTGTTGAAAGAACTGGTTTTCCTTGAAGACTTGGGAAAGGCAGGACTCGATAGCCTGTTAATGGGGCGGAGGGTGGAGCACCCAGCATCATTCTCCCTCTGGTGTGTCACCGGGTTGGGGGATGCTGGGGGAACAGTGTGCTGCACAGGGTGCCTGGACCCTCACTGAAAGAAGAGCCAGGCTCAACTTCGTCGTTGTCTTGATTTAGGAGCATTGGGAAGTAATCGACTGTGTCCAGGAACTGAACCATTCGGTCTCCAAACTCTTCATCCTGGCGTCTGGAGCCATCGACAACTGCGTTACGCTCACCGATGGGCTGGGAGCAGGGGGGCTCCTGAAGGCCCTGAAGGCTCTGTTCACAAAGTAAGGCACCTTACTGGGCTGTGTCCTGTATGGAAGTGACCGGGAGCAGGAGGTGTCTGTAACAGGAACCATCTGATACCCCTCCCAGCCCTTGGTTCGGGCAGCGACTGTTTCTTAGGGGAAAATGGAAGCTTTTTAGGGCTAAATGGAAGACTTTTCTCAGCTGTTGGACTGAATTTTCATTTTTAATAAATAGTTTTGGAGGGAAAAATGTTTCCCAACCCAGAGTGAGACAAAGGCAAGTTGGGGTGATGAGGCAGAACTTGATGAGGAAATGTATGCTCACTGGGATGGGTGACCTGACATCCAGGATCTGCGGGGCACGCTGGTGAGTGAGGTTCACCAAGCCCTCGTCCTGAAGTATCGGTGCCGGCATGCTTAGGTCATGCTCCAGCACTGATTACCTCCTTATTCCTTCCTGATACCGAAAGAGCTGCTCACAGGCATAAAATGAAGCCGTTGCCTTGCTGCCCAGTGAGGAAGAGGAAAGCACACTTCTCTGATCTCACCTTTATGGGCGGATGCGGAGCAGTGTGCATGCCTCCAGCTTATGGGCATTACCTGAAAAACGAGGGGTGTGGAAAACAAAATGTTCTCCTTTTTATCCATGTTCTCATCTGGGGAGGAGCTGAGAAAACAAATTCACCAGATTGTTGGCGCTGTGTTCCTGGAGTGAGGGCCAAGTGATGCTGGAGCAGCAGTAGCCTTGTAAACTTTACCTGGTCTTTCCTAGGAGATGTGATTGGTATGGTGGGAACTGAAATGTCTTACTCATACCTTGTCCTGGGAGTGGAGAGTTCTGAGTAACCCGTGTGCAGCAAATTGAAGGGCCCACACGGTAGCTGTTACTCTGAGCTTCTCCCAGGCTCGAGTGTAGGCTTGGGTGGGCTGGGGCTGGTCAGTCCTTCACCCGCGTTTGGACTGGAACAGCAGCGTCTCCTTGGTATTTCTGGTTCCTACTTGGCTCCTGCAGAGGACTGACCGAGCACGTTGCAGGATGTGCAGTTCTGCTGCGCTCCAGCCTGTTCTCTTACACTGGGGCTTCTCTCTTCTCCCTTGCCCGTGCCAGGTACACCTCTGACTTCACAAACACCTTGCAGTCTATACGAAAGAAATGTAAACTGGATGATGTCCCGTCAGATTCCCTTTTCCTGGAGGACTGGACTGCATTCCAAAACTCTGTCCGGTAAAGGGGATTTTTTTTTCCCAGCTCAGAACTGCGTTTTTTATCAAAGGTGGAAGGGAATTGCTTGGCTCGGCCCACACAGGCCCTTAGTGCAGAGTGCACGCTCTGCCCGCTTCACTGCAGCGCGTTAGTGACGGGGTTTTGGGTTGCTGCTGGCGCAGTAGGTGCTGTGGGGGCTCCCCCCCTCTGCAGCAAGGCTGCCTGTCACCGAAACCCCGGCAGCTCTTAGGATGTTTCCGGGTGACACTCAGCTGGCCTTAGCCATGATGACAAGAAGTACCACGAGGGTGAGGCTGTTGGGCAGAAGAGTTCAGTATGGCATGAAACGGGCGTGGAGCTGAATTAACTCATGACCAAAGTTCCCCGTGGGCTGCCGGTTGGTTATTCCCTTCTCTGGCACGTGTCGGAGGTGGGTTTTCAGGGGGCAGGTCCAGCATTACCTGCCGCAAATCCCTCGACGCGTGTTTTTGTCTTGTCCCTTCCCAGGATAATTGCCACGTGCGGTGAGCTCCTTCGGCAGTGTGGAGACTTGGAGCAGCAGCTGGCCAACAGGTATGCGCCGCCGACCTTAATCCACGGGCTGCCATCAGGGCTGCCGGGTTGAAAGAAGACAAATGCCAAGGTGCTTAGAGCAGGGGGGGAAAGCAAAGCCACCTTGATTTCCCCCTACGGCCCTTCCCTATCTGTGGAGATGTCAGAGATGGGTCACAGACTGTTCCACTCGGTCGTGTGCCCAGGGACAGTCCCAAGGATCCTTTTTCTTGGACCACCTCTCCTGTGAAGAAAGGCTGGGAGAGTTGGGGTGTTCAGCCTGGAGAAGGGAAGGCTCCAGGGAGCCCTTAGAGCCCTTTCCAGTGCCTGGGGGGCTACAGGGAAGCTGGGCGGTGGGGGCTTTTTCCAAGGGCAGGGAGTGACAGGACAAGGGGTAACGGGTTTAAAGGGGAAGAGGGAGATGGAGATGGGACATCAGGAAGGAATTCTTCCCGCAGAGGGTGGGGAGGCATTGGGACAGGTTGCCCAGAGAAGCTGTGGATGCCCCATCCCTGGAAGGTGTACCTGCCCATGGCAGGGGGGGGACTCGGGGGCTTTAAGTTCCCTTCCCACCCAAACCATTTTGTGATTCTATGATACCTGGCTGGACGTTAAAGGGGCTGCCAGACTGGGGTCAGGAGGGGATTTTCCACCAGATCAAATCAGCAAGGTTCTCCGCCCCGCCTTGTGACATTGGGCACGAATCATTTGCTGCAGGGAACCTAGGTGTGCCTTACCCCATCTATTCCTTGCAAATGGGGGAGCGTGAGGCACAGGCAGCACGTCGATCTCCTGTTTCTTGTGAGCAGTGCACTGCTCCTCCTCCTGTACGCTGCCGAGCTTTACCCTGGCTTGAGTGCCTGTGCTTGGCATGGGGCGCCATGGCCGGCGGGGCGCTGGCTTTGTTCCGTGTTTGCTAGATGCTCTGAGAGCACGGTCCTCTCTCTCATCTCAGTATTTCTGCAGCTTGGGTTGCACGGTAGACGTGAGAGCTGGCTGTTTAGTGTCTGCCAGCAGTGAACACTCTGCCTTGAAGTAACATAAAGGGAGTGCTGGTCCTTGGACCAGCGTGACAGCAGCAGTGCGGCTTTCGGAGGGTTCTGCTGGTGACCTTTGTGTACTTATTTTCAGGATTTTATCAACTGCTGGGAAGTATCTCTCGGACTCCTACAGCCCTTGTAGTTTTTCTGGCTTTCAGGATACCAGTTCTGCAGAAAAGAAGAGCTCTGTGAAGAATCCCTGGCAGGAATACAATTACCTTTTGAAGGAGAATCCATCAGAGTATGCCAGCCTCCTGGAAACGCTTTACACTCTAAAGGTAGCCGTGGTGCCTGAGAGCACAGGGTGCTGGTGGGCCCGCATCTGGGAGATAAGACCTGGGAGATTCCCCCTACAGCCTGATCACTTTCCATCCTGAGCTGCAGCCTGTTGATGGGCTGTGTTCCGAGTCTTCCACCGAGACAGTGATCCATGGAGAGGTGCAGAGTCCACACCCAGAGAGTCTGGACTCATTCCACCTCTCCTCAGATCCTGGCTCTTTTGTGAACATGTCCAGTTCAGGTTCCGCTCCTTTTCTGGAGAAAAGGAGACCTTGTCGCTCTACAGCTCCCTGACAGGAGGGCGCAGAAAGGTGGGAGCTGGTCTCTTCTCCCAAGTGACAAGCGGTAGGACGAGAGGAAACAGCCTCAGGTTGTGCCGGGGAGGTTTAGATGGGATATGAGGGAAATTCCTTCCTGGAAAGGGCTGTCAGGGGTTGGAGCGGGCTGCCCAGGGAGGGGGGAGTCACCTTCCCGGGAGGGGTTGAAGAGACAAGTTGGTGTGGTGCTCAGGGACATGGGTTAGGGAGGACTCGGCAGTGCCGGGTTGATGGTTGGACTCGAGGATCTTCAAGGTCTTTTCCAACCAAACCAATTCTGGGGTTCTAGGTGAGGGGGATTTTGTTGCAGGAAGCACTGGGGAAGATTGCGTTGGAGCCGTCTCAAGTTCTGGGTCTCCCATGCTGGCTTCTCAAGACCTTTCTTTGCCCCTTACGCTCTGCTGTCACATCCCTTCTGGAACACAATCCTGCGAGGTCGTTCGTGCGTGCAGCTGAGCCGGGTAGAATGAGTCTCATTACCTTCCCTTGGGTCTCAGTTGTGTTGGCCATCCTTGGTCACGTGCGGTAGCGAAGTCAAGGCTGTGAGTTCTGACTCCTATTTCCTCAGAACGTTGCCTTCAGTGTCATGTGGCTGCCTTTAAACCTTCGCTAGGTGGACAAATTCCGTAGGTACTCTTCATGTTAGTCCCACACAGGGGGTCAGTTAGCTGTGCCCTTCGAGTAAAAGGCAGTTTGGCCGTTGTTTCGGCAGGTGTCTCCGTATCTGGCCTGCGCTGGTGCTGGCCTGGCTGGAATGTGATGCTGATTTGTGTCAAGGAGGGCAGTGAGTAGTTTGCCTTGAGTAACCGGTTGGCATAGGGCATCCCAAAGGGAACAAGCTGTGCCGTTGCAGAGGAAAGCTCTTGTATCAGGATGGCCTAAGAAAGACCTCGTTAAGAGTGTCACCATAGCTTCTCTGTTCAGTTGGCATGCAGACTTCTCTATGTGAACGCTTTTCTGTGTCTCTCTGATAGGAAAAAGGTACGAGCAACCACAACCTGTTGTCTTCGTCACGCTCTGCCCTCGGCCGCCTCAACCAGCTGGCACACCACTTGGCTTTCGATTCTGTGTTCCTTCGCATCAAGCAGCAGCTCCTACTCGTGCCAAAGATGGAGGTGAGTCATGGCTACCTCGGTCTGAGCTAACCGGCCAGGTTGACCCGAGGATACTCGGGGGTGGAGTACAGCTCCAGGCTTAACCTTCCTCCTTGTCAGAATGTTTCCCATTAGTATCACATTTCTTCCATGAGCCACAGGCAGTGGAAGAGTTCACCTCCCTTCAACCAGAGCGTCCCAGCAGGCAGCTGTGTTTGCAGGCTCTGCTGTGGCTTTGAGCTGTTGCTCTCCAACCTGCGCGAGCACCTCTTTCTCACCGGGAGCTGTGTGGAAAGGGTGTGTACGTTTTGGGCCCAAGGGTAGCAGTTTTCTCACCATGTTCTGCTCTCTGGGAGCCCTTGGGTAGTCCCAGTTGATGTCGCTGGGTGTCCCCATCCTAGAATACGGGCAGACTTCGTGCTCCAGGCAGTCACCGGTTCGTTCTGCCCTTCTTGCCTTGCAGGGGTGGAACTCGGGTGGCATTGGTGAGACCCTGACAGAGGACCTGCCAAACTTCAGCCTGACGCCTCTGGAATACATCAGCAATGTAAGAGCATGTGGGGGCGCATACTGGAAGCTCATTCCTGGGGGAATCTCTCTTGGGCGTCCCCAGCTCTTTGTGAAATGACAGTATTTGTTAGAATTGTTTTCTGGTGGTGACACGTGCTCGCAGTTGGGTTGTGCCAGTCGCTGTGGGTTTTACGAAATCCCTGACAAGATCTGGAGCAGCAAAATCGCGTCGGGAGCACAAGGAGGGGCTCTTGATAGTGAACTGCAGTGTTTGCAGGGTGAACTCCAGTAGCAGGGTGGGAAATGGCAGCTGTTGTTTGTGGTGGTGAGTCCTCAGCGCATTGTAACGCAGCCCGCGTAGCTGGAATGTCCTGCAGCCAGTATTGGCGTGATTTAATCCTACTATGAAGTTAAGTCTTGAGCTCTTACCCTTCTAATCCCCATGTGACTCCCTGGTTTCTCTTTCCGATGGAGTGGCAATGAAACCTTTCTGGCGGGGGGTCTCTGAGTGGGGAAGGAGCGTGGGCTGTGCACTGACGCCTGAAGGGATGTGGCTCAGGCATGCGAACCTGGAAGCGAGGTCCCCGTTTGGGAGTGATGCGTCTTTGGCATCAAGGCTATGTTGTCTCTTGAATCTGCCTCCTCTTCTTTGGTTTGGTTCGGTTCAGTCTCTTCCATTCTGCTCTAGAAAACACGTTTCCAGGAATGCTCCAGAGATCAAGTATTTGCTTGGAGTAACAGCTCTCTGTACAGGATTTTCTTCACACGGTTGTTTGGGGGCTGGTCCTCTGCCCTTGTGAAAGATTGTCTCTTGTGCAGCGTGTCACGACGAGCAAGAGCCACTTTGTGCCTGAGCAGGTGTAGGCTAGAGGGGTGCTGTCAAGCTCAGCTTCCCCCTTCCAGGCGTGGATTGCTGCAGCTGGCATTTTTTTCCCTCTCCAGCAAAGCCCTTGCCTTACATTTGTTCAGTGACTCAGATCATGGTGCTTTCATTCTAGATTGGGCAATACATTATGTCGCTTCCTCTCCACCTTGAGCCATTTGTCACTCAAGAGGATTCCGCTCTGGAACTGGCACTACACGCTGGAAAACTGCCTTACCCCCCTGAACAAGGTAGGGAGAAACCGAAGACATGGAGTGTTGCGGTCACCTCAAGTGCCAGCTGGGCACCCGCCTGTCTTGCTTTGGGCAGGTTTGGCATCTTGGGGAATTCCTTTTCCTAAGGCTCCGACCACGCGTCCCAGTCTCGCAGGCAGTGAGGACACAGTTCTGCAACGCTGGTTCTCTTTTCATCCTATAGCAACTCCAGCTGAGAAACCGTGGGAGCTCCACTGCTCCTGGGTCTTTGGTGATGAGATACTGCCCCAACGATTAACCCCCTCCCCACCGTGCTGCGGGAAGTGCAGAGGGTGCTGCGGGCGGCTGCTGAGCCCGGGTGTCTCTTCCGCTGCCCAGAATGCACTGAGTTCTTCCCGCACATCGTTCCTTGATTTGGGCTTGCGTTCGTTCTCCGGATGGCTGTCCTTCCCTGCTGTGTCACTAATCCACCTGCACTTAACCGGAGCTCCGTAAGCTTCCCAGCAGGCTGGCAGCACGCCGTGGTTGGCTGCGGTTAATCTCTGCTGGGTGTTTGTTTCCACGGGCAATCAAGGAAGCGTGGAGCGTGGTATTTATAGTCTTCCTGTGGCCGCCTGAGAGTACGCCCTTCAGGTTTCAGCATTACTTTGTCATCTTAAAGCACTTACATGTTTGATGGCTCGTTAATTTTCAGAACACTTAGGAACAAGAATGCCCTCAGGGCTTGTAAAAACCCACCCTGTGGATCCTTGTCACTGCAGAAGTCGGTGAGCTAGTCCTGGAAGGTGATCCCATAGAGCCAGGCAGTGCCCCTGATCCCGGCCCGGTCACCCGTCAGCCCTTTGGGAATGACTTAACCTGGAGAAGTACTAGAGGACAGTAAGGTGTTAGGGGCTGGAGCTAACGTCAGTGTTATGTGGTATCGGGGGGATCCGTAACTGCTGTGATAACCCGAAACTGGCGGGTAAACTCTGAGTCGTGATGAATGCCGTGACGTCTTGTTGGAGAAACAGCCATTTATGGACTGTGGTGTCTTACAAAATGGGCTAATGGGAATTTCCTGCGCAGGAGATGAGTTGCCCGAGCTGGACAACATGGCTGACTGCTGGCTGGGCTCCATCGCCAGGGCGACGATGCAGACGTACTGCGAGGTCATCCTGCAGATACCAGAGCTCACCGCCCACGCCGCAAAGCAGCTCGCCACAGACATCGGTAGGTGCCGAGAACCACGGCCGCACAGCACACGGGCTGCTCTGTCGCTCCGGCGGCTTTGGCGTGGCAGCCTGGGTTTCCCCTTTAACCAGGAGCGCGCTGAGCTCACCCGCCATGGGGAGTGGTCCACGGCTTCGCTTGTGCCAAGTGTCTGTCACATCCCTCCTCGAGGGAGGGGTGATGCCCTGCTTAGGCCACCCTGCTTCATGGCTGCTTCGTGTCTTGGGTGCCGTGTGCTGGCAGCATGTGCCATGTAGGGGTGCACGGCACGTGCCGAGGCCATGGGAAGTGCTCCAGCGCGTTACGCAGCGGGCAGACGGTTGGCTTCTTCCAGTCACCTGGTAGCCGAAGTGGGGAAAATCAGCTAAAGGCCTTCCCGAGATTCCGGTGGAGCATTTGCCCAGCCCCCTTTTTCACGAACGCCGTAGGATCAGCGCCCCTGCCGCGGTGAGCTTACGGCCCCGCTGCTCGGGGCGTGCTGGGGACCGCGGTTGCTTTCAGCAGGGAGCAGCTGTTCGCAGTGAAGCGGGACGTGGCTGGCACGTGCTGGTCACCGCTGCCCTCTCCCGCGCCGTGCAGCGACTGCCGCGGGACTGGCAGAAGGAGCTGGGGGCGGCGTTTGTGCAGGACTTGATCCTAAAGGTCTTGTCCCTCCTAAATGATTCTGCAACACTGAGATGGGTCTTTCTGAGCTGAAGCGGGTGGAAGTGTCACCTTGAGACACTCTAGCCACTGTAAACGCCAGTTAGGCCTTTCCCTGCTGTAAATCATGGATGCTGACTCCCCCGTGGCCACGCTCAGACATACAGACAGCATCTCGGGTCACCCGAAAGCGTGCTTGCACGCCAGTGAGCTCTGCCTGCATCCTTATTTTTGGCTTTTCTTGGAACCACGCCAGCGGACTGGGGGTCGGCTGCTCAGCATCCTCCCTGCCACCGTAGTTCTCCAGCTGACTTCGAGTCGGTGAGCTGGAACGCCCTCCGGAAGCCGATCGCCCCTGCGGAGCTCCCCGGCTTGGCTGCAAGCTCTTTGCCCCCGGGGAGTGTGGTTGCCATCCTTTGTGAGCGTGTGACTGACCACCCCGGGGGTGCTGTGCGGGGACCGAAACGTGGCAGAACGTCTCAGTCCCCTGAACAAAACGGGTGGCTGAGCTGGCACGCAGGAGGCCAGAAAGATGCGGCAGCCAGTCGTTGGATTCCAGGCGCCGCCG
>NW_010235961.1:17798-18117 GCF_000690775.1 Eurypyga helias
GGATGGCCAGCAGCATCGCGGCCATGAGGGGCCTGGAGTGTTCGCTGTGACGTCCCGCTGGGAGCCCTGCAAGGGCTGCACTGTTGGGGCTTTTTTATTTCCCTGTGAACTTTGCAAGGACAGCCAAAATGTCTTCGGGGATCAGAGGAATTAATTCCTGAGTGACTTTAATAAAGAGCTTTGCCTAGGAAAAGCTCGTTCTGTTTTCCAGCTTTAGAAGAGGAAAGATGTCCTACAACTCGGTTTGCCAGCAGCCCCCTGGCTGACCGTGGTCGGCCGAGCAGCAACGTTCATTCTGTGATCGGTTACTCCTCCGGCC
>NW_010235962.1:0-53920 GCF_000690775.1 Eurypyga helias
GGTGGGGGGGGTGGGGCGGACACGACACACACTGTATAACATGAGGCAGCATGTTCGTTCATGTGAGTAAGGAACCAAAATATTCCAATGAGATGTTACTCCTGGCCTCAAAGCCAAGTGTGAGTGCTCCCAACAGTATCTATACTAAAATTGCCCTTTCTTCATAGCATAGATAGATGTATAATTAGCGTTAAACCCATAAATATGGTAATATCCATACTATGCATACAGTATCAGATATCACACGTTTAGTATATACATAAGGTATATGACAAAAATTTCTAAGCTTCATGGTATAGCATATACTCATTACTTACATGTATTGTTAATGTATATACAGTCCTCAGATGATCGACTGACACCAGATTTTTAATGCTTGCTTGGTGCCTTATTTGGAGTCTAAATAAGCAAAAATCCTCAATGTGAAAGCAAACTTCAAGTGGGGATAGTACTGCTATACTTAATAGATGGATATTCCAAGGGCTCCACTTGAATGGGGAGGACACAAACCCTACTGAAGGCCAATAGAGCTGGGAAAGATACAGAACAGTCAAGGGAGGCTGGGACCAACAAAGGCAGCTACATTCCAGCAATTCCTCATCCCTGAAACAACCACCAGTCTCCTCCACTCAAAATACAATGACCAAATTAATTTGTGCCCACTCCCCCACACACATAAAAGCTGAAATTTATGTCTTCACATACATACAGAAACTCACTAGTTTGGGCTGTGGGCGCAGGATGATGCTGTTGTGCTGTGAGTCCCAGACTAAGACAGACAGACAGCTGCCAGCCACAAAACAGAGGAGAAGAGGCGACTCAGACATGAAGCACGCAGGATCTGCATTCATTTTCACATACTGTTGATAGAAACAAGACTGAGGCAGCTGGATGGGCCCCAAAAGAGCAGAAAAAAGCAAGAAATGTAACAAAACCACAAGACATGAGAAAGCAAAGCCAAGGCTGTCGAGGATATTACAGAGCCTGCAATTGGACAGCTCCACAGAAATTACGTGCCTAAAAAAATTTTGAAATATAGCAATGGTAGAGCACAGAAGAAAACAAGGAAATCCTGGCCAAATAACATCAAGAGAAGACACAAGAATAGAGATGTCACTGCAGAAATGCATAAAATCTAATTAATCTTGCTTAGTTATATTATATTTATTAACCTGCTTACTCAATAATTTAGCAGTCAGCATTTAAGAGGCATTTGGACAATGCCCTTAACAACATGCTTTAACTTTTGGTCAGCCCTGTATTTGGCCAGGCAGTTGTATTATATGATCAATGTAGGTCCCTTCCAACTGAAATATTCTGATCTACTCCATCTTAAAATCTTAGGCTTTGTTATCAAAGCCACACTACAAGTTACTAATTACACTGTGTGTCACTCCATTTCCATCTTAGTGTCTGATAAAACAAAACAGGTTTTTTTTTCCTTGTGAGGATTATTCTCTTGCCATCCTTTCTTCATGGAAAAGGGTAAATGAATCTGAAGTCAGCTGGAGTTCAGGGTCAAACAATGGTGGTGCTCTCCCAGTATGCAGCTCCTTCAGCCACTGCCCTTATGCAACACTGGTTAGAAAGTTCTCGTGCAAAAGCAAGTGGAAAATCACCTCTGCCATGTCCCCTAGCTGGCAGATGGCACCCCAGCTTGAAGAGACAGTTGTTATCTGAATAGTCTCACTAGAGGACAAAATCAGGATACAAGCAAGAGAGAAGACACAGGATTGTTTCCTGCCTGCAAAAGTTGTAAATCTCAGGCTTTTCACTTGCAGGTGGATATCCCAGCATACACAAGCGCTTAGTGAATAATTATCCCTGAAGTCCACATTCATAGCAGGGGTTATTATCTCAGCAACAGCATTCTGTTCGTGTGGTAACATGCTTTCCCAGAAGCTCAAAGAAACCTCATGTTTTCTGAGAACACTCATTTGTATAGAGATACTCTAAAATTACATGGCAAACAGAGCAAAGAAGGGGTTGTCAAATACTTCTAAATGCAAATGAGACCAAAAAATCCCCAAGCAGCAGCAGGTGCTTTTACATATCAGCATAAAAAACCTCACATTTTTTTCCTGAATAAATGCAGTCAGTATAGCTGATGAGAGAAAAATATAGCATTGATGTGAAGCACTGTGACTTTAAATTTGTGAAGCTAGTACTTCTTCCCCACCCACACATCCCTCTAAGTCAAAAAAAAATTCTCTAAATTGTATACTGATGATACTGGGAGGCAAAGCCACCTAATCACTCTTATGTATCTCTGTCATGCGATGAAAGAGTTCTATGTGGCACGTAAAGCCATATATTCAACATATCTATAAAACCCTTTAATAACGTAGAAAATTAAAAATTAATTAAATGCCATTCTGTAATCAAGAAATTAGCATTTCTGCTTTTCTGCCCATTGCTCAATGTGGTTTCATTTACTCTCTCTTTTCCTGTCTAGCATGTCTTGTTTCATTCCTCTTGCTAGCTGCTTAATTTCACTGAAAATGAGGATTTTTCCCCACTTAAAAAAAAGGCACCAACCATTTACCACTCATTACATTTCCTTAAACCTCATCATTCATTTCCCTGTGTCAACTGTTTTGTCACCAGAATTACTTCCTTTTATACTTTTCCTTTACAAGTAATAGTCCAAATCTGATGATCTTTTGGAAAATATTTCCTCTCATAAAGGCATGTATGAGTTCATTATCTCTCCTAGTCCCGTCACAAAAAAACACTGACTTATGAACTTCAAAACATTTTCAGCTCTACAGCGGCTGATGAACAGAAAAGTTTTGCTTTGCCTTTCTTTGCACTGAATCAGGGTAGATTTAGTGTCAGCTTTACCTCGAGATTGAATTGAATAATTAGATAGAATTTAATGCTTGTAGAAAATATGTAATATAGTGTAGTGATATATAATGGAATGGATTCCTTCAAAAGCTCTTCTGTACAACTCTGCAGATGTTGAGGATGTTATTTATTTTGCCTCAGATTTTCATTCTGTTTGTCCTTTATGAAAGCTTCCAGATAAATTCATATAAATTCTAGGGAGACCTTATTTTTTCCCCAGAATTCTTTGTAGCATTGCCAATGATCCTCCAGCATACCTAAGAAACAAAAAGGCTCATTTTCTTTCTGAAATCTATTGATTTCCAAGAATTATTTTTTATCTCAATTAATATATATGAAAGAATACCTTCACCATAAGTATGCATGTACTTTTATAGATTTCTGAAATAGAACTTAAAAATATTACTAAGAAAAAGGAAAAAGAGTGTTGTATTTTGTACAAGGTATCAATTTACCTCTCTGACCTCTGATTAAGTATTTCATCAGTCTCTCACTCCTAGCGGGAAGTGTTCTTCAGATATAACATGTATGATTTATTTCAGGAAAAGAAATCCAAGTTAAAACAATTTTCATATCTTCTAATGACTTGGCACAGTGAAGAATCTTCCATAGATCATCTGATGGTTGACATAGTTCTTTGGGTATTCAGTGGTGGGATTTTAGATGTTATTCACTGGAGTTTATTTATTTATTTATTTATAACTTCTGCTAGCAGTTATTATAGGGTGATGTACTTTCCACAGCCTCATGCAACTTCTTTTCCCACCTAAGTCTTTGCCCCAATTTTGGATGTCATCAATGACTTCTCAGAGTTGAGTGAGAGGGAACCACAATATATCTGCTGCTGTGCTTAGTCTTTCCACGGTTCTGCTTACAGGGAACATTTGGGATTCTTCAAGACGTATTTCTTCCATATGTACTCGGAACAGCAGCCGTGCAAAATATCTCTGCATATTTTAGGATAAGGGCACAACTTCATTACATCTATTAAACACTATTGTCATAGTTGTGGGTTTACTTTTTAAGAGTTTCCTTTCCATCTAGCTTTTTCTTTCAATCTTGTTTCATTATTACATTATACTTTGGTTTCTGATGCCTTCTTCATGAAGTGGTATGGCACCTTTTTCAACACAAGTCTTCTGAAAGCTTTTCTATCTAAGAAATTCCTTTTTCTCTCCCAGATTTCCTTTCTGGGTGCTACTTTGATGACCAGTCAGCCTACCTTCAGCAAACAAGGTTTAGGTTCTTCCAAGCAAGTACCTTCTTACATGCTGCGGTACTTGCCACAGACTGTGGGAAAGCCAACATTCTCCAGACTTAGGCTGAGCATTATACGCTGAAATAAGTAACATAGCATGAAGAAAAGCCATAATATTAACTTCTGAACACCAAAGAAGAACATGGTACCTTTTAGAAGGATATTAATTTATCCAACTATCAGTAGTTGTCCTAAACTTATAGGAAGATAGACAAGGAAGATGGTTTACTTCGACAGCTTCATTACATTAGTCTACTGGAAATTATTAGTCCTTCCTTAAAGAAGGGCTTCTGTCAGGTTCTACTCCTTGATAACAGTTCACACAGTCCTCTCAAACAAGGAGGACCAGGAAGTAGTGTTAAAATGTTTCTTGTAACCAGCGTCACCAACCTAAACTGCCAGTTCTTAGGAAAACTTTTACAAAGTCGGTTTCTGTTCACTTTTATCAATGAAACTGAATCATAAGAGACTGCGCTACCTGTTCCTTGTTACAAGGACACATAATTTTAACTAAAGTCACTTGTTTTCAGCTAGATTTTTTTTCACCTATGATTTTCTCCACTTCTTCAAAGCCAATTGGGTTTTCTGTGAGGCACAAAGTTTTTTAGCTCTGAAGTGGCTTATAGATAACTAAAATACAGGACAGTTCCTTTGGCTTGAAAAAGATATCACTAGCTCCCTATGCCCTGATACAAGAAGAACTAAACTGTGCAATTAATGCATTTTTTTGAGCTAGAGAAGTTAACCAAATAGATTACTAAAGTCCATCTAGTAGAGTTTGAGTCTTGCATCCTGTTTTCTATCTCCTTCCCTCAATGAAGAACAACTTGGCTCTTCGCCTTAGTATATCTGATATTTCTCTTTCCAGCAGGATCTCTTTTTCACCACATCTCCTGATATGAAAAATTAGGCAAATACACTAAGACATGCAAAAATATCTGGTAAAAAAAAAAATATTTGTAACAGACAAGTAAATTTGATAAAACAAAGCAAGCCTACTGTACTTACCAGATGCTAAATAACTGGAAATACCTACAGAATAGCCACCTTCCAAGCTATGGGTTGTTCTTTTGTTTTTTGGGGTTGGGGTTTTTTTTGTACGCTATAGGAAAATGCTTAACTGAGTTTGGTAGTTTTACAGAGCTTTCTGCCATTTTTAATGGCAGCCACTTTTTCAGATCTATTTGCATGTTCTAAACCAAACCAGGAGCTGAAGGTATATTTGAGAGGTCTTTTTCCAGCTTTTTGAAATTACTACTCAGCTAAAACCAATGTTCCATCAACAACCTGTTTTTTAAAAGTAATTTTTAAAATTATTTCAGCTGTTAACTTCAAGCTGCTCTTCTATTCTTTCTCTCTACCCTCTTTCTTCCTTAAATCTGCCACCCATTCTGTCTCAAAAGCTGAAAATTAACTGAGATATTATTACTTAAATGCACCGATAATGATATTGTTTAGATTTAACAGTGATTACCTATTGCCCTCTCGCAGTCAAATAGGACTGGAGTTTGTTTCTTGTCATTGCTTGCTGTCTCTCTGAAAGCCTGTATTTCCAGCTGTGAAATAACAAATAACCAATCTTCACCACTTCTCTACCTCCTGAATTTCCCAGAACTTTCATATGTGAAAATTAAATATCTTAAGTACATCTGCAGACTCTCATCTTATTAAGGTTTTTTATTTTTCTAGTAAATAATTGTGGAGAGCTGTAATGTCAAATATAAGTATAGAGGGAAAAAGAACCGAGTAGATGAAGTGTGGAAAAATATCAGCTGAAAAGTACTCAATCTTCTATCTTCACAGGTAAAATTCAAATCTTCAATACCTACATGAACACAAAACCCCTCTGCCTAGCTTGAAAAATATATTGATCTCATTTTTCCCACACCCTTACCTTGTTTCTCATATTGATTCAGAGTTGCCAGTCAAAGATGTCTTTACCATTTGTTGGAGGAATTTCATTGCATCACCTGTAAAGACACCAGATACTCCATATCTCCTCATGTATTGTCCTGACACCCATCTCTCCCAACAGGCACAGGTCCTCTTCCACCCATGAGTAGAAAATAAACTGCTTTTTCTGTATGTTCTGCATAAGCAGATCTCCATTAAGTTGAAGAAGTTGTATATCTGCTTTCTACCCTTACAGAGTTAGTTGCAGAACTGAAATAAGTATCAGTCAGTATACAGATAGTTTTCAACCCTTTAAGACTGCAATTTCTAAACACCTTTTAAAAAAAAAAGTCATATGTCATAAAGCCACTTCATTTTAACCTGTGAAAATCAGAGATACTGTATCTAGAGCCATAACAATGATGTATGTGTACTCAGTTTTAATTGTAACAAGATTTGTAATACTTTAGCTTTAAAACTGCTCAATTTTTTTTTTTTTTCCCTGTATTTTACAAGTGTACTACAGCTAACTGGCAAACTAACTACCTGATTGAGGGAAGTGCTTTCATAAGATGATCCTCAAATAATGAAAATCCACAGCTAGAGGCCTTGTCCCCTCCCTGCATTTATAAAAGAAAGATGCCCATATATTTTTAACTGCATTTTAGGTACTTTTTTTAGCAAGTAAAACTGCCTACAAAGTAAGAAAACTCTCTGTAAATTTTCATTATCCCTCAATTTTAGCTGTTGCTTAAAGTGTCTCTGAAGAATCAACAGAAAATGCTGTCACTGAGAGAAACCAGTGGATTGCATAAATAAACTTCAGTTTTATTTCCAGAGGTTGAAAATTAGAATAAAACCCATTTCTTTCAAACAAATTATTTTTACCCTACTATGTTGTGACCTCTGGCTGAGTCACCACTGAGAGTCCTGTGATATCCAAAAAGGAGTTAATCAGGTTTCAGTGGTGCTAGAAACATCATATTGCAGCCCTGACACTATCAGCAAGTGACAGTAGAGTCTGGTGATGTAATCCTTCTAACTTGGTCTTACATTATTACATCAGAGCACACTGCCTACACAGGTACAGGCGTAGACCAACTGCATTTCCAACTCTGTCATCAATTTTTGGTACATAAACATCCTGAAACCCCTGCAGCTCCAATGCAATGTTAATTTTGCAACATTATTTACAGCTGATAAATATACTGAGAGAAAAAATATTTGAATGCAATAGTTATTAGCACATGTTAACTTTTATCTGAAATCAGTACATAATTTCATATTCATAAAGTTCAAGGTACAATATTTGATCATATTTTTAATGGTGTTTTGGAGAAAAATGTGTCATTTTTCTTTACCGTTTTACTTATTTCGCATCTTATTTCACACATAAAATTAAATTTAAAATGAATTCTCTAGAAACACTGACTTAAAAATACCAAGCATGTAAAATAATCTTTTATGGAGAAGAAGAAATTCAGAATTGTAACTTGAGCAGGACTTGGAGGGGAGGAGGGGCTGTTATTTTGATAACTACAGAACACCCCTAAGGATCTAAAGAAGATAATAAGGATTACAACAGTTCACACTTTTTCTTCACACCAGTTCACAAATCTGCAACTAAAAATGAGGTCATTTGCTGTTAGGAGCCTGGAATTCAAATAGACCAGAACAGGCACAAGTACAATGTCATTTACACTATTACTTGTACAGGAGTTACAATCTTTTTAAAATGGGAGAAGCCTCCAGCCAAATATTACAAAGAATTCTGAAACCAGAAGTACAATTAGGCCCAGGGCCAACAGCCTGAAGCATGACTCAGTCAAGGGACATCAGATCATAGATCAATATCTCTGCGAAAAAGAACAAAAGCAGAATAAAGCAGGTTGCATACAGGCAAAGAAGTAATAAGAAACAATATTTTTCTAGCCTGAGTTTGAAGTGGAAAATAAATTGAGAAGAATGATACAAGAGTCATATGTTGATATTATTGTTATAGTCGTCTGGGAAAAAAAATCCTTTAAAAAATCAAGCTAGGCCTCTGTTGTTTAATGTCTCTCCTTTAGCCACAAACCTTAGTGATTTAATGTCAGCTTCAGACCCTGTAACCACAGGCCCATACACATAACTTTACCTACGGTGAATAGTCTCAAAGGTTTCAAGAGGAAAATACATATACTGAATGCACAGACAATATTTATCTGTGAGTGGACTGTAACATGAATAAATAATGATTAATGAAAGGTTGGTTTTGAGGCAACCTTATTTTTAAAAATAAAAGAGTTATCAGGTCATTTGTAAGACAAGTGCATTCAAATGCAAATAGGCACTATCTGCTGGGGTCATTTCTTCTTGCCTCCATCACCCCAGCCAACACCTCTGAGGGAAGGGAAGCTGCTGACCCTCCCCTCCCCAGGACACAGCTACTGAGCATAAGGGATCGTCTGTCGTAGACAGCACGCTTCACCCACGGCAAGTCCTCTCCTGGGCTAGGAGACTGCGAGTCAAGAGAATTTTTGAAGCAGGCAAGTTTCTTTCGTGCTCTATAGAAACATGACAGCATTCCATATTTAATAAGTGTGGTGGTTACAAATCTCCTTTGTTTTTGAACTTGCCTTAAGCAGTTATTAGAGTATTATTTCCTTTTTTGACAATTTGCAAGTGTCCTGCTAGTCTGGGTGAAGTCATAACTAAATTCCCATCTCAGGACTCACTCTAAACCCGATGGGAAAGTAAACACCTTTGCACAATGTTTTTTGCTTGTGTGTTCCTCTAGCTGCTTTTGCAATACAAGCAGCTTTGCTCAGCAGCAAATCCTATTCGAGCGGTTATTGTGATTGCCTGCACTAACATGAGACACTCATTTAAGAAGATTACAAAATAATGATGAAATTGCAGCATTACAGCATTGTAAATCTCATCACTGAGGACAGAGAGGAGCTCTCAAAGTAACACATTGCTATTTCGAATTTGTCTGATTTCATTATCTGACTTCCCCGAACACAAGTAAACGAAAAAATTTTATATTTCAACTTAATTAAATCCTTCAGAAGTAGCTGTGTATACCACCTTTGTTGTAGTTTAGAAGTTTATTTTCAACCCAAAGTTAACAACTCAACAGGAGGCGATTAAAGAGCTGTCTATTGTACCAGTAACTTGCTGCAAACACATGTATGTTGCCACTTTAAATTACCTTGTGAAAGCTAGGCCACATCAGCTTGTGCATCAGGCATTTTTGTACTTATCAGGTATTTGGATTGGAAACACTTAAAACTATGAAGTATCAATTTGCTGAAACACCAAGGCAGCCAGTATTTTAAGATTACATATTGTTAGCAAATATTCAGCAAAACAAAATCATGAATTTAAATTAATTACTATAACCAGATTAGAGAAGCACCAAAACCATGGGAATTTTTGGATGTTGGATTGCTCTTACTGCTCAGCTGAGAGGCTCGGGCTCAGGCAAAACTGAAGACTAGTGAAATTATCTCAAATTTCAACGCCATCAAGAAAAGAAACCTGCTGACTTTGTTGCAGGACACCTCACTCCCTGCAGATACTCCCAGCAAAATATTTCTCTTTTCTTCCCCCTAATTCCACACTCCTGAGAGGGTCTGTGCCTTTCTGTGCTGTACTGCGGTCGTGCTCTGCTGGAGAATGTGTAAACTGGCTTCCTGCAATACAGTGTAGTAAATGATTTAAAAAAGTGTAGCTGTTCTAAGCTTGGAGGTACTGACACTACGTATTTACGTTTCTAGCATCCTAACCGTGCCGTGGTCTTACTGAGAGTATTCAGTGCTCTCACTTGCCCTGAACACCTTTTCTGAAGCAGTTTATATAACCAAACTGAACAATTCATGCCCATATTCACAAGTGGCTCATCTATCCAGGCTCTCACTCAGAGTATTATTAAACACATTGCCATATGTACAAGGCTTTATGCACAGATATTATATATACATTCCTACATGGCTATGTTTTTAACATATTTTCTGAAAAGGATGAATCTGAGCAAGTGAAATCCTTCTCCTGTTGAAGTTAATAGTAAATAATCTCAAAAATAAGCCAAGATTGGGACATTATGAGAAAAAATTCTAGATTTTTTCACAATTAAATCTAGGTGAGGAGCTTTTTGGGGTGACATTTCTGCTGAAGCTAGTGGAAGTAAATGGTACTTGATGACACAAAGCTATAATCCATTACCTTTGCCTCTGCATTGGCCCTTAGATCATGGAAGGTACTCCAAGGACAGGAATTTGCTAGAAAAATCCTGTATCTTACATGCAGACAAAAAAAAATATCTAAAAAACTTAACAATCCTTTCTCATTTATCAGGAGTACTCTAGCCATAAATAGAGCTCCATCTGAGTTATCTGTTTAGGTAAATTATCTTGAAAGGGTTTTTATATTATACAGTTAGCTGAGAGCTGAGTTGTGTCTCCCTTGCAGGTAAGGCAGCAGGCAGCAGCACATTGTCTCTGCACTCCTGGTAGGGTGTAGGTCTCTGCTACCCCAGACCCTCCACTCTGGAACTGAAAAATATGCAAATGTTATTAACAAACTATTAACTCAATTTGCTAAACATTTCAGGAAGGTGGTGGCAGAGTGTGAATTTCCATATCCCATACAGTAGCTCTCATGGACACTGCTTGCCCATTTAAAATTTTCATCCAGAAAGGAGAGATTGTTTTTTAATATAATGAGATACTTTAAGGGATTAGTTGGTAAGGAAACCAAACAAAACACTTATTTTTATTGTAAGGCACAAACGCTTTAAAAATTCTTCATCTGATGATCCTATTCTAGCCAGTTTTGTTTTCCAGTAATTTGAGAAAACAGGTTTTTATAGCTTAAAAACATGCCTTTAAAAATAGCCCTTATAGTCAAATTTTAAAACATTCCAACTTCTCTGGAAAAACATAATGTTTTACAGTATCCTGTAGTTACAAGGATCATTTCACCCTAAATGTAAATGTTTTATAATAGAAAAACGAAGTTAAGCAAAACATTATTCTGCTTTCAGTTTTCAGAAGAGTTTTGGCAGAAAACTTATGTTCCCCAAAAGTGCACTTTGGGGACTTGGGCCTTGACAGAATGGAAGAACTAAAAGGATGAGCAAGCGATATATTCCACCTCTGTTATCAGTAATGTTATCGTCTGTAGCATTTACAACAGCAACAAAAAAAAAAAAAAGAAAAAAGAAAAAAAAGATTATTCACAAAGAAACAGCTGTCCTCTCTAAACTACTCTTAAAAATTCATCTCTGTCATGATGTTTACAAAAATTTGACAATAGTTAAGTAGATGATATTCTGCCATTGCCACTTATTCCAAATATGAGAATCATTTCATCCCTAACTTGTGTTTCTTCTATCTCCTTTTCATATTTTAGTTTGTGCATAGGGACTGCATTTTGCTATACATTCCAAACATGTAGATGATGATGACAGAGACCCTGTCATCAGGAAATAAAATTGTGTTTATTTTTACATTAAAACACAAGTTCTCAGTTACAGAGAATGGAGCATCTGACAGCAAATGGCTCCTGTATTTACACTAGGCAATAATATACTCTAATAAATTATAAAATGACATCTATTTGTTTCTCTTAGGTAACTATATCACATCAAATAATCTCAGATTTAAGTGTCATGTTGAAAGAAATCCACTGAACAGGTCTCTCCAAGCAACATAGGGATGCTAACATTAAACTGCTGATAGTTACATAATTAACAAAACAAAACAAAACAAAAAGAAAAAGGCATTTCAAACATAACCCAGCAATCATTTTTGGGGTAGATCGCAAGAGAGTTTAAGGCAAATAGAGGAACCTTTAGGTGTATTGCTGAGATTAAACAATACCAAAGCAGCTAGCTTCCATCAGCTGCCTTAAAACCCCTTAGGTGTCACTGTTTCCGTCACAAGTCATATAAAAACACACTTGATTTCAAGACTAGTATGTTTACCGCTCCAGGGGTAGAGGCAGCAAGATTCATCTGTCACCTTGTCTCCACCTAGTACAGATCTATCTGATAGGTGTTCTCAAAATATCTTATCACACTGGATTTCTTAACACACAAACCGTGAGGAAATGTGGAGGTGAAAAAAAAAGCTGTCCTATAATGCCAGTGCTTCAAGAACCCTTTCAAATACGGGAGAATCAGCTTTGAAATTTCACTGAAATTTGAAATGCCTCTCTCTGGAACAGGGATTTCTAACTCTCAAGAAAACAGCCCGATCCTCAGGCCATGGGCATTCTCTCACAAAACTGGATTTCTCCAACTCTGAATGTCTGGGGACAGAGAAGGAAGAAAAAGAAATGGAAATACATCTTCATCCATCTAAAAACAACCCAATGATCAGATTTTTTATTCATATCAGTGAAGTGTTAGAGAGCTATATAGAATATTCTAAAGATAAAAATCTCTTCTGAATATGTATATAAAAGCTTGAATGATTTTTGGAGTACTTCAACAACTTCAGTAGTAACCCATGAAGTGCTGGGCTGAAATTGTTCAAACGGTAGCTAGTATTCAAATAACACATCAAAAATGTATTTGCAACAGACTGGCGTCATGAAAAGAGTTTTGGATAAAGGGGAACAGATGAAGAGAAATAGCAAAGAGAACTCAGAGGAGCTGTCAAAGTCCCCCAGGACAGTTTTAGACAGAATTAGGACACCATTTTCAGGGAAACTTGTTGTTATGGACACTGAAGGCTCAGCCCCAGCTCCGCATGAAGGAAGCAGTCAGAGAGGAACCCGGCTGTTCAGCTCCAGTTGGAATTAAATTTACATTTAATTTTCCTGTAACTTGTGGTTCTAAATTTTAAAGCCTCAAATGGGGCTTTAATCTTGGATACATGTCCAGGTGAAAGAGAAAAATCTTGGGGAGCGCTCTTCTTAGCAAATCTGTACAAAATTGGGATATGGAGGCACATGCAGGACACCAGTCTATGTTTCGGAGACACAAGAGTTAAAGAACAGCACTCTTAAGTTGAATACTGACAAGATACTCTCTGAGAGGTGTAAGCAATGCTTTGGCAAAGTACATCCCCTCGACAAAGAGACAATGGTACATAGCAGGTCCACAGCGTTAGCATGGTGTTTCAGAACTTACCTCAGCATCCCTACTGCTGAATCCCAACTATGAATCATAGCACTGACTTGTACCTGGTATTCCCATGTCTTTGGTGAGTGCTGTAGGCACTTTCTCTTCCTTTTCCTTCCTCCATAGTTGTCATGGCCCAAAGACTGGCATAATTAACCTTTGATTAGAGAGTAAAAATAGCTTTAGAAGAAGTAATCGAGGCAAATGGTTCCCAGAATACCACAGACTGTGGTGTTGGGATATTCTTAGTGAAAGCAAAAAACTTTGGAATCCGGTACCAAAGAAGACTCATTTTTTTATAAATTCCAATGGGATATTAGACCATTCTTTTTCCACTGAAAAGGGGAAATAATCTAGCCCAACATCCAAGAACCTCCAGCACAATTGAACACCAGTACACTGAGATGCTGGACCCTGACTCCAGCATTTCCTTATGGTTAGCTTCAGACATTTTCCCACCCAGTCTGCTCCTGCCTCTGCATCACACGCTTAGGCATCTTCCAGCACAAAGTGTGAGGTTACTCAGCAACTTGGGGATCCAGATTTCGATAGACAATGCAGTGTTCAAGAATTAGGGCACACAGCGACTTTCATAGCTTGGGCTCTTTGCCAGTACTCAGTCACCAGTTTATTCTGCACTGATACAACAAATATTTTGAACTATCTGCAGAGTCGTTATTACTGGCTAAACAGTTAATTTATCAAATTACTATATTTCAAGATTGTGAGGTCAATATACCCTGACAGAGAGTGGGAGCAGGAGGAGGAGAGTAAATATTCCCCTAAGTACTAAGAGACTGAAGAGATATTATTATAAATACACACAGAAATACAGAACACTAGAAACTAGCAACCAATTAAAGCCCTTATATCTCTCTGTTTCTTATCTCTATCTCAATTCTTATCTTATAAAACCTTTGAATAGGAAAGGAAAGACTGTTCTAAAGGCAGTAAGTGGAGTTCGAGGTAGATAACTGATTATAAAGTCTCCAAAGGCTCCCAGGGCTCTCAGAAGTAAGGATATAATTTAGAAGTTGATAATCTATCTCTGAGTGCTTCAGCCACAAAACTCTCCACATTGCTCTAGGTGATCTAGAGATACTGGCAGTAAGATAGTCACTTCGGTTCAGACCTCCACAAAATTGCCTTCTTCCTTCCGGAGAAGAGACTCTTGCAACATATTGCACAGTATATAGCTGTACAAAGACACTTGGCCTTTCAGTAGTAGCCAACACACTGGGCTGTTCAGCCTAGAGTACTCAAATGAATCTAATAAAATGAAGTGATGGTGCAAATACTACTTTAACCAAAAAAAAAAAAAAGTTTCAGTAATTTAGGCCAGTGCTCACTATATTAGTTTTTAACAGATGCTTGCTGGCTAAAGGCCACGCAGATACCTACAGCAACCACAGGCACAAAACTTATTTGCACCAAAATGCTTCACTCCTTTAAATCTGGCTCTAAACTTACAGTACAATAAAACAAGACAGTGATGTGTCAAACTGCAACAATAACTTCCCTAAAACCAGAGCAGGCAACGCACGCTACGTTACTGGCTTGCATAAACACCTCTTCTTCAATGGTTTAATGCACCATTGAACAAGTCACTGCAGGCCGCTACCAATGTGTGTGTACTTCAGGCAGTGGCTGTTAGGAAGCCACGCAGGTCTACATGTAAATCACACAGCTGCAGACTTCCTGGGAGAAATTAACACAGGCCAAGCCAAGATAGTCCTTGTGTTAAAGGAAGGAAAGGAAATGTAGAGCTAGGAACTACACTTTGTTAAAGTAGTGCTGTAGACCTAGTGCATTTTCTTTAACTGAGTAGTTATTCACAGACCAGCTTCAGTAAAAAACTGACTGGAAATAGTGGTGCCTCAGTTTATTCTTTTTTTCCAACATGCAGCCTCAGGATGTAGTAAAATTGCTTTATTCAAAACTACAATTTAATTAAAACAAGATAAAGGGGAAGAATAAATGAAAATGTTAAAGACGGCAACACACCTGTCTGTTCCAAATTCCAATTAGATTGGGTTAAGTTTGAATTTGAGAGATGGATTTGAGTTAAAATGCAAAGGTACAGAAAAGTCTTTCAAACTCATGCAAATTTAGTCACCTCAAGGAACAAGATTTACCTGTTCTTCAAAGTCTGGCTTTCTGCATGAAAATCAGAACCTGACCACTCTGAAAAAAGCATGTTATGGAATTGAGACAGAAATCTCAATGCTAAATTCAGACATTTAAGTGTTTAAAAGCTGAAATGCTATTCAAAGCTGATCATGAAATTCTAGGAAACTTTGACTATCTGCTAGTTCACAGCAATAAGAAAAGAAATACTGATATGAGTTTCCCAGAATAAACAAACAGTTTAATTATTAGGAAAATTAATGAGCCTTAATGCTCTTGAAAAAGAGAAAAGCAGTACCCTGGCAAACTCTGGCAGGACAGTGCTACAGGGGATGTCCACTTGGGAGAGGGAGGTGGGGGCAGCAAGAGCCGGAGCTGTGACCAAGCACCTCCTTTCCTCCCATGTTCAGGAAGACCCCATTTTGTACATTTCTGAGAATGAATGGGAGAGCACCTAAGGTTAATCCTGTGTCACAACACAGTATACAGTGCCTTGACTGCTGTCCACCTCTGCAGGTTGGGAGGCTAACATGGAAGGGGCTGTCAAGAGCCTCGGCACTCTCAGTTATTCATATCCCCTTCTCTCAAATATGTAAATGTACTGAAAAAATGCAAATACATTTTTAGTCATCTTCACACTGCATGTATGTACATATATAAAAATACACACAGACACACACAGGATGTCTCTTTGGAAGCTATAAAAATGGATAAGCCATTCTTAGCACCACTCCAGAGCCTTCTGAAATTACCTCAGTCCTACACACATGCACTGGGAGAGGATGCTGTCACGGCAGAGATCAGTCTACTCACGACATGCCACCAGGCAAGCAGGGGGCAAGCAGAAAACAAAACTGTACAGGGTGCCTGTAACTAAAATACAGAATGCAAAGAAATAAAGGCAGACTAAAGCCTCACAGATACTAAAAAAAAAAAAAAAAAATTTTTCTTTTTAAATGTCTTGTTTCAAAACTTCTACTTTTAATCTATAAAATGGAAACTTTTGATGGACATCAGGTTGTGTGCCCCTGGAATGAAATACGGATCTATAGCTTTTATGAAAGTAAAGTATTTCAAAGAGGGCATGAAGGAGAAAAGACATTTTAAATATAATACCTCTCTCAGGAGGAATCTCTCAGTGTCAGTTCATGACACTGCTGACTTTGATGCTGCTTTGACAAATATTTTCTCTAAGGTGAACTATAAGTTACTTTAGTTTTACCTTTTTTTCCACTTTTAGTTTATGTAGGAATTGCATTGAAATGACAACCTCTACTCCCTCCAATCATTCAGAGATTGGAGAATAAAGACCATTTATTTTTATTAAACTGCTACCACTTCTTATTAAGGTTATCCAGGCCATTAACTCATGACAAAATATCCTGTTCAATGTAATTTTAATTTTCACCTGCTAGAAAGAGCAGAAGTATATAAGATATACTCAAAAGAGCAGTGTAAGTTTTATTTCTTAATTACCTTAAAAAAACCCAACACAACAACAACAAAAAAACCCACACACCATCAGTTATTTGTCATCCTGACAAACTAATGAAACATGCCCTTGTATTTCCTCTTTATTCTTCCAATTTTGGAGTGGCCTGTAATTTCCAATATGTTGTTTTAAAATTTTGTCTCAAGTTCTTGGCTTAAAGTTTTTGCAAAAGGCAAACTATGTTTTCATTCCACACTGCTTTGAAGCCTCAGAATAGTCATCTAACATGAAAACACAGTCAAAGCTCCAACAAGCAGAGCTGCCAAGATAACAGCAAGAAGAAACATCCTCTACTTTCACCTTGGTGCTAAGATCTATAGTACACCATTTTAAAATATTTTGTTTCAAACTGGATATTTAAAATCTAGATTGAGAAAAGGATAAAACCAGGAGATACTAGCTGTGCCAGCTGAAAAGCCTCATGGCCCATAGCCACAGTTCAGATTTTTTTTCTCCTTTAATGCATTAGGTTAGGAGGAGAAATTATTGCCCTGTTCATCCAACTCAATCCCTCAATTTTCACTTCATGCACAATTCTTATGGTCTGCCATCTCTACCTCCTCCAATTTTCTCCTTCCATTCAACTGCTGTCATTCCTTGAAGCATAGTGTAATGGCAACTTACACAGAAGTATCAGAGAACGCTTTATTTCTTTGCTCTTGCTCTGTTTAACAAGGCATACTTCTTTTTCTATGCATACATTGGGCTTTTTCTGTAAAAGGATTGCAACTCTTCAAGTCTCCATTTGGGCTGTGAGTTTTTTTCCAAAAGTCCCCTAAAAACCTGTATGTGTAACTGTACCTTTCACTATTTTAATGCTTTCCAAGACCTGAAAGCATGTGCTTTCAGTTTTAATGGAAAACTTAAATCTTTTTTTCCTAATTATATAAGACTATAGTTTCTGATCTCTGCACTTCAGGGCTGATATGTAGAAAGGAAAGATCCCCCAGATCTGGACTCAAAATGTATTTAGCATTTTTAGAGGACTGGTGTAGAGCAGAAACAAGATGAAATAGTTCCAGTAAAACAAATGAAAAAAAAGCTTTGAGATATTTTTCCAAAGCAGTCTATTAGATATGTTCTGATTTATCATAACCTGGTAGAAGTGGAGATTAGTATCTTTTGCTTTAAGTTCACAAAGATTGGTAAAAGAAGACAAGCACAGCTAAGAAGGTCAAAAAGTAAAATCAAAGTAAACCTCTAATCTAAAGCAAACCCTACCTCTGCCCTCCCCGATGCAGCATCAGTCTTCACAGAAGGATGTGAAAGAGCTGTTGAAATAAAGGCTACCAAACCAGTGACAGTTTCTTCAAATGTTATTCTTTGTGTACGGTTTGTCAAAGGCTTTCGCACAACTATGCATCCCATATGTGGACAGAAAACTTGACTGCACAGTATCACTCTGTTATCAAGCCAGGTGGTATTAATGAGATGGTAGCTGATGATAATCTGTGTTGTGATGTTTAAATAATAAGAACCAATTAGACAGCCATATAATTAAGGATGCTGAGGACAAAACTTACATCCCCAGGATCAATTGTGGAGCAGTTATCACAGTAATATGGCTTAAAATAAATGATCAAATTCTAGTTTTAGACTTTTTCCTGTTACAGAACATGGATGAAGCTTTACACAGTTCTCTCTAATAAGAGAACTTATTAGCCATGATTAAATGTTTGAGAGTAAACAAGTAAAACTAGCTTGTTTGATGAAATGGCACATTTTGATGCAATTATGATCAAATTGTCTTCTTGGTATGTAAAGCTTACCAGCTGCTGCGTTTGAGGAAAGAATAGAGACTTATAGGGATCAACAGTGGAGCTGGCTGGTAAATTTTAGACTGGCTCAGGAAAATATCCATTAGTAAAAAAAACTCCTAAAATGAGAGAATAATATACCAAATTCAGTGCTATTGTCAGTGCAACTGGGGCAGGGTAGAGGAAGAAAGCTTAAAAGTTAACAAGAATATTTGAACATTTTCAAAATAAAACTCAAAATCCTGTAATTCAAACAATAAATGACAGCTTAGCTAATATTAAGATGGTCAAAACTGAAAACTGTAAGAAAGAAAAACATGCTTGTTTCCTACACGGCACTACATTGGACTGTGGGTCTTAGTTCAGGGTGGATTTTTTTTTTTTACACATCCTTCCCTAAATCAGGAAAAATACTGTGCTAGGAAAGTAACGATTATCCTTCATGAGTCTGTAAAGTGAACAGTATTGTATTCATATAATAAACAGCATTGACAAAATGAGAGCCAAGTGTTTTATTCACTCAGCAGTTCAGCTGGGAGATGGATTTCCTAGCAGAACTTGTTTAGACTGCCTATCTCCACATGATTAAACAGGAGGCTGCCAGTGGTAAATTTAAATATTCAAGTATATTTAAAGACTAGAAAGAGAGAGGCAGCATCCACCAAAACATGGTGGTTCACAGTATTAAATGACACTGTAATTCTAACACCTGGAAATACCCAGAGAACCCGATTACTTGCTGTTAAGTATAGACTGTAACTCAAATCTTACCCCTTGGTTGTGAGCTCATCTTATCCCATTCCCTACCCTCCTCACACACCCTGGTTTAGTAAATAGCATTATATAACATGCTACAGATTTTCTTTCTGTTGCCTTAGTAAAAGCAAGGAACAAGGAATCAGTGATTCACATTTCAGGGGGAGATAGAGAGTTATGGCAGGAAGTGATCTTTCTTCTTCCTGTAAAGTTCTGATGTTTAATGAGCATCTAAATGGCCATTTTAATTTCCCGTTAAGTTAATGACATTATTTCAAATATTTCTGAGACCTTTCTTACACTGTGTTCTCATTTCACTCCAGAAAGCTGGTCTTAAATGGGAAAACATGGAGAATAAACTTTAGATTTTATTCTTGACAGTGCTTTTGCACTCTTCTCAGTCTGAGCCAGCAAGAAACTTGTACACACGTTAGTCCTGTGCGCTATACACTGTACTTCAACACAAAAGTAAAAGTTAAGTTTTAACCCTACTATGTCTAGGCTTCTAAATGAGCCACGTTAAAACAGAAAAATCTTTTTCAGATATGTTACTGAAGCGAACAATGGTCTCATTTTCAAATCTAACTTTTACTCACCTCTTCTTGAATTTTGAATGCTTTCTGAATGACTCCTGACCTCAAGTTACTGTCTGTGTTCCTCCTGAATCACAAGTTTTAAGTATTGTATTCCCCAAACCTTGCCCTTTCTGTTCTAAGCAATATTTTATCATTGGGTTTCTTTAAAGTCAAATTCATAACATTTATGAAACAGGAAAGACATTGAAAATATATTGAACAGAAGAATATTTTTGAACTAAATACAACTCTTTTAAAAATCCTAATTAATCATAGCATGATTTCTTTATATGATACTTAAAAGTAATTCTATTTGGGACAGATAAGCATTCAGATTATCAGAACCTATAGGAGCTATAGGATTTTTCTTTAAAATACTCAAAACTTAAGACAAAAGCAAAAGAAGTTTTCACCTCAGTAAGATTAGTTAAGGGCACATCAAGCCTTTATACACTGTGAAAGATAAAAATAATTGCTACCAGAGAACAACTGCTGTTAGTCATTGGTATAAAAAAATGCTGGCCTGACATCTTTGAAAGCTGAAACTATCAGCTTATTCATAAGAAATTCACAACAGGGGTAGGAGCAATATAAAAATTCAGATCTTCTCACAATCATTATGACTAATTCTGATGAAGAAGGATTATCTTGTGCTTATATTTGTAGAAGTCTGTGATGTGCAGATTTTCACAAAAAAAAATCCTAAAATATAAATATTACACTTACAGCTGTTCTTGTTAAATATGTCTAACTATCAATTTATTTAGGAATAGGAACATGATATAGATACACCCACTTCCGTGCATATAAGCAATGACACATAATGACGAATGCCAGCTCCATTTGTTCTCTGAAGAACTCATTGAACCTTTACACATCAGTTTCTTCATTTGCAATTGCATGTTTTTGCAGTTATTGGCATACAGAAAGTCTATTACTCTTTCTAATGCATGAGTTCTTACAGAATTTGAGCCCAGAGGATACAGCCATTTGGGAAAGGAGAGGTAAAAGAAAAGGAAAAAGAGGGTTATGATGGTGCTTCTCCCTGAGGGCTTCTGCAGTTTAAATATTTTATTATGCGGGTTTTTTTCTATATAAATTTAATCTTTTATCAGTTTTATTTTAATTCAAATAAAATTAAATTTAATAATATTTCACTAGTGTTATCATTTGAATTTTAAATGATATTTATTTACAGTAAGGAAAGAAAAACAATAGAGTGGCACTTAGAAACATCAGTATGCAGCTTACTCTCTCTCCCTAGAGTCAAGATCTTACCCAGCTACATTTTTCATGAAAGGACAGATATGTTCAGAGCTACCCAGGAAGACTCTGGAAATAAACAGTTGTTCATGTACCTTCTGTCAATGTACAAGTCAAATCACTGCCAAGTCCTCCTCTTCCCCGTCACAGATTAATGGCCTCTGGGCAGCTGCCTGGGGAAGAACAAAGGAGATGCCCATGTCACTGTTTCAAGCACTTGGTAGTAATTCCACATCACTGCACTGGTATCTACTGGTGACAACAGAGAAAACCAATAGCTGGTAGCTCTGTTGCTGAAGCAGACCCAGCATTGCAACCAAAAAGCCAATATTGCCAAGATCTCAGATGAGTATATTAAGCAGATGCATTAGCTTAGCTTCTGGAGCTGCTTTTGCTCAGTCTGCATAAAAACTGGCCTGAGAACAGTAGATCGCCTCTGAGAAGTCTCCTGTTGTATGAACTTTAAGTACACCCAGCTATTAAAAATCCCTTTTTAAAGGTTGCAGTGATCCTTTGATACTAAAGTTTCATTGCATACATGTGGAAACTTTTTCCACCTTCCTCCACCAGCCATTTTGCCCCATCCATTTCCTAATAAAATTTCCTTTGCCATCTCTTTGCAGTTCAGTGGCAGCTGACATCATAAAAGATAGATGCAGAAACCTGCAGAAGAAAGCACTAACCTTTCATACTGCTAGAGAAGACCTTTTTAAAGGTTTGGCTGCTGCCTGTAGACTCAACCGGCACAGATTTGTGCTACCATCTTTACAGAGGGATAATGAATTTCAAGTGTCCAACCATCTATACTAAACAAATCTTGTTTTGTTGTCAAAAAGGACAACAGGGGACCTCATCTAACTCCCATTATACAGAACCTACATCTGAAGAATTTACAAGGTTCTGAAGAAACCATACTCAACTACAGGGACCAATTTTTTTGTTTGTTTTTGAGTTTGGGGTTTTTATATTATTATTATTATTATAGCAGCAGTGTCAAAGGAAAACTGCAAATTCTTTAATACACAAGACTCCCCTTCTGACATACCAAGTAGCTTCAAGAAAATCATGTCTCAGACCTCATTTAACATGTTTTATATTACCTTCACCACCTTAGTGTTGTGCACTCAGGTCATTGAAAAGTACTTCTGCTTACTTCACTGTACTACTTCACTTTGCAACATCTACTCAGCTGTGCAGGCTTTTGTGGCACATAAACACATCCTAAGTTGGTCAGTAGGCCTTTACGCTGAAATTCACAAGGAAGTGGCAGGGTTTATTAATTTTACATTACTGCTGTACAAACATGTTCCTGCTTTGTGGGCTATTGAATTGAATTTCAATGTTGATCCATTCAGCATCACTCAATCAAAGTTAATGTGATAGTTTATGAAAGCAGAAAATTATTCAGAGTTTGATAGGTCTCAACGAAACTGGTGAGAAAATCATACATCATCACAACTTGCAAGGCGTCCGGTGTGTTTGAGTTTCACTTTTGCACAGAAAAAGAGCAAAACCCAATTGTGAAATTCAAAGGATTGGTACTTCAGACAGGAACTGTTGAAGAGTTCGTCACCATTGCTTTTCAAATATTATGTATGCACAGGAGGAGAAAGAGGATTTCTTTCTTTAAAAAATGGGACATTATAACAGGCACATGCAGCAGTTGGAGGAGGGAATTTTTAGAGATTAGATCAAAGACACTGATCTACATCTTGTTTATGACAGCATTAAAAAAAAATCCATTCATGCTGCCATCAGTTGCATACTACCAATTTAAGGTTCCTATAATAAACAGAGCTATATTCATCTGATATTGAGCATCCCATCGTCAATACTAGAACTCTATATAAAACACAAGCATCTCCTACCAAATACCTTTCAGGTAAAAAAAAAAAAATCTATAATATAACAGCCTGGATATATTTTATAAT
Organism: Eurypyga helias; assembly: GCF_000690775.1. NCBI lineage: Eukaryota > Metazoa > Chordata > Aves > Eurypygiformes > Eurypygidae > Eurypyga > Eurypyga helias. The sequence goes on from NW_010235962.1 coordinate 23,017, forward strand.
AATGTCTTTTCTTGCTGTCTCTTAATTTGGTACAAGAATTTAATAGTTTCTCACCATCCCTCCCAAATAACAAACATCTCTGCTATAATTACAGGTTTATTATGTCCTTAAACAATGAAACAACCTAGGCAGAATTTGAGATTGCATAATGATTTTCAGCCTTATCATTTCAAACGAAACTCATGTAGGCAATACATCCAATGTTTATGAAATCTAGGATGTGTCAGAGAAATATGTGCCATTAAATGAGACTGTTCAGTATTACTTCATCTTGGTATTGCTTAGGAATATTACATGTGAAGCATAAAGTTGAGTTCCATCCCTCTGCTGCAAATTCTCACTGATTGGGGTAGGAAAGAAAGGGATGTAGCAGCATCTATGAGAATGTGGTTCTGCCACTTTTATCTCTGAATCACTTCTTCCTTCCTTCAGTTCAACTACCCAAGTTATAGCAGAATAATTTTGTACAGTTTGTGCAACACTGAAAAGCTTTTCTCTCTCTCATTTGCATATCTTTTGGCCACTTTTTTCAGCTCATGGAGTCAGAACATTATCATAGTTTTGAGCTTCTCAGCAGGAGAAAAAAACATAGCATTGGGAAAGCAAGGACATAGAGGGAACATACACAGCAGCAAAATGTAAAATAGTTACTTTAGGACTGTATCTTCCTGGATTTGCTATGAAAAGACCTCATACAAATAAAGTGATTAGGTGGCACTATAGAACATTCATAAAAATATAGAACTTCTCCAGCAACAGCTCACTTGAGGAAGAGCTGCTTTTGGAGACACGGGTTGTTCATACATCAGAATCTTCCACCATTAGGAAAAGGATGAAGAAAGTACATGCAACAGCTTCCTGTTATTTCTCAGATGCACATGAAAAACTGAACTAACAGGTTCCACTAAGGTCTAAGTAAGACAGCTACAGGATACCCACAGCTACAGCAACAACAGAGAGACCTATTGCAAGCTGGTAAAAACTGTGGGAAAATCCATCTAGCAGAGGCTGAAATTTCATTCTTGCATAGCAAAGGAGGGAGAAGAAAAACTCCAGTGACTATTGAAGCAACTGTCTATCCTTACAATATGTGTATTTAGAACAGATGTTACTCAATCCAAAGCTCATATATCAGCATGGATATACATGGTCAATTTTATCTTCAATTTTGAAACATCTAGAGTTTGCTTTAATGTAATAGCAATGAGAGAAGCAGTAGAACCAGCTGTGAAGCAGAAAAGGCCGAAATATTTCTCTTAAAAAACATCAAACAAATGGAAATTGTTCAAATTACATTTGGTCTGCATTTTATTAGCGCAATGAAACTACAGGTTACTTGCAGCACTAATCACCATGAGAAAACAAATGCTCTCTTATGGCTAGCTGGTATGTTTCTTTATCCCATTTCCACATGACTATGTAGTTACCTCCTGACATTCAAATTTTTATGTTCCTTAAATCAAGATTTTGCTGCTCAAATTTTTTCAGAGTAGGAACATACTACTTTTTAATATAGGAAGGGTCAGTGTGTTCACAGATTATTGTCAGTGGATCTTCTGGAGAGACTGATCTGTGGAGAGTGTTCTCTGCTATTGGATCAGCATAATCTTCTGACCCTTAAGACTTGGACTTGCATCCAAGGGAAGTGAACATACTGTTTCCAAAACTCTTACTTTCCATTGTGCATGAAGTAAACAAACCCTGATGAAACAGTTATGTCAACACTTTGTTATGCTGTAAAATTTAATTTTGTCTTATTTAAATATGACTAAAGTAATGAAATAGCTTCCAGAACCGGTTTGTCACAGGTTTCTTCTTTATTTGTTGGCTTAGGAGCCCTGTACCCTCTGTGAATCCATGAAAAACAGCTTTCCACCACCACCATCTCACAACAAAATAGGAGAAACCAAAAAGATACAAAAATACACAGAGGAAAGTCTTACTGGGAACTACTTCCTTTTCAAATAGCATTTGTTGTGGGTTATTGGTCATTTGCTAAACCTATGTAACAGAATATAAGATGTTTAGTAAATAAATCCTCCATACTTTGAAGCAAATACGCTCCCCTCATCACTCGAAAAGTCACTGTTTGCCTTTGTTTCAGGGTGAAAAATGTGCAGAAGAGAAAAAAATAAAAGCTTCAGGCTTAAATTAATATACACAATGAATAAAGCAGTCTACAGCTCTGCACATAAAAAGTTCCACTTGACTACTGCCTACTTTGAAAAAAACCTTAACTGAAACTGTAATTGTCTTAGCCTTAGACAGCTAAAAGTTTTAAGCACCAGCAGGTTTGTGGGGTTTTGTTGTGGGTTGTTTGGTTTTGGGTTTTTTTTTTTGTTAGGGTTTTATTCTGTTTTGTTTGATTGTTTTTTTCCATACAGCCAGAAAAAACTTCCATCTTTTCAGATCTGAGCTGCCTCTCATCTGTTTTTCTGTTAAGCATAAGCCACTCCTAATTTCTCCACCTTGTTCTTGAGAAACTTGATTTAGTAAATATTTCACCCACAATTTCCTTTCAGGAAAGACACAGCTGAAAAAATGCTAGAAACACCTTCATCTTGATATTTTAAAGTCAAGATAATCCTCTGCCAGAGGTGACCAAAATGAAGATGACTCTCAGCCTAGTAAGTCATCCTAAAAACTAAACAATAAACATCTATAAGATAAAATTATTCTCTAACCCTCTTATTAAAGCTAATACAGTGTCTAATAATAATTAAAGAAGCAAACGGTCAGAGAGAAAAAGCTCCAACCACTTGTCATTTGGTAGCTGTGTAGGTCTGCATCCTAAAGCATACATTTCATTTCATACTGAATAAACCATTTCAACAATAATAATAAGTAAACTTTGAAGAAGGAAATGGAGGAACCAGGCCTATACTATATTAAGTGTCCTTAATAACCAGGACACTTCCCTGGGAAGGGAGAGTAATGTGTTTGGTCCAAATGGTCTTTGATGTTTCTCCTCTCTTCATAACAAAATTAAGTTCAAGAGCTAGAAAATACCACATACTAACTCAGCAAAATAGTTTAGAAGGCAAAAACAAAAACAAACAAAAATTAGGAAACTCCCATTACGAAGAAATTTACACCTTGATTTCACATCCTACATAAATGTACTAACCACTGACCTGTGTTTGGTGTACGAAGCAGGGGAAGGGGTGGAAAAGAGGAAAGGCAGCATATGCTTGCATTCCTAAATATCTCAATCCATTAAAGAAACAAAACAAAATGAGAAAAAAACAGAGTAGGCATCAATATTCAGAACAGAACCCTGTTTCATCAATCATAAAGTAAAAGCACATCACCCCAAAGAACCAAGAGGTCTACATTTTATACAGGATTTTGAAAACCCATTCCCACTCAGCATTTCCCTTGGGGAAGTTCAGCAACGCATTTTCTATAGGACACACACTGACCCCGTATTGCAACCAGAGATGTCCAACTCTCCACATACACTATGTAAGAAGTTTAGGTGCTTTACACAGTTTCAGGTCTCCCATTGGGAACTGACTGCCTAAACTGGTGCTATTCAAAATGTATGAAAAAATAACCTTTCCACAACTACTACTGTCCTTGAAATTATTCATTGTGTTTTCCGAACCTGATTTGGCATAAGTGGCCTGTTTGAGGGATACCGTTTCTGCATATAATGATCAAACACACTTTTCTTTGTTTCAGTATATTCACTGTATGACTCAAATTCTGTCACTGGAAAGAGAGAAGTGACAAGCTACACATTTAAAAGGATAAGTCCACATGGCTTCATAAAAACATATTAGAACAAAATGGCAGGGTTGGTCATGGCTGAAGGCAAGAACAAAGTTCAGTGGTTGTGTTTCCCAGCTCTGAATTAGTTTAGTCAAATTACACATCCTTTGAAGAATTACATTTTTTTAACCTTCTTCCTTAATGAAAGTGATTGAGCAAAAGTTGTGTTTTATTCACATCCAGATAATGAAAAGATTTGCTATTAGCATAATGTCAAAAAAAAATCATCTGCTCCCATTTCCTTTAAGTTCCAGCAACACATTTTAACTGAACAAACCCCTGTATTGCGTAAGCCATCCAATACACTAACATGCTACATCCTACTTGGAAAAAAAACCACAACATTGTTGTTCTCACAAATCTCCCTCCATCCTTCTCCCTCAAACCATTTCATTAGCAGATATTTTCAGGCCTTTCTCTTCACAGCCTTTGCCTCTTTGAACAAATATATGGTGGAAACCATCTTACCAAACTTCACCTAGGCTGTCCATGAGAAACTTCGAACTGTGTGTGTACTAAATACCAGCTCTTATGTACAGTAGAAGGATAAAACACAAACCAACTTTGATCACCTCACTTAAATTTACAGAAGGCACACACATGTCTACGTCCAAACACCCATACTCATCTCCTGTGAGTTTATCTACATAAACTTGATTTCAGACCAGCCACATATGACCCTCTTTAAAACAGTTTTTCAGTTTCTGACCAAGATAATCTCCTACTGTTGGAACCAAAAATCTTGCAGAGACAGCATATTGATTTTCAAGACATACCAGATCCAAATAATGGCCTATTCTGAACTCTGATCCCTATTTTGGATCCAAATGCCATCTTCATAGTTTGTAATTAGTAATATTATTTTGGTGCCTTATTAATAACTACTGCCACAAACTAAATTACCATAGTTTCAATTAAATCATCTTTCAGATCCAGTAAAACAGACAGTGTAAAAAACATACATTTCCTAGCTACAGACAGGTATGTCATTGCATGCAATTATTAATTTCATCGGCATAAGCAGATCAAGTTTGACTACCCAGTTATTAAGTAAATGATTATACTTATTAATGAATTAAGCAACCTTTAAAAAAAAAATTCATTTATAAGTATGCATGAATCACAGGTTCAGGAGCTCCTTCTCTTTTCCCAAGAATCATGCTGCAAGTCACACCCAGCGTCTGTTCTGTCTTGCCTCTGCAGAGCAAGTCTTTGGGGGAAAGGCTCTTACCTTTTGACACTCATAACTGCACCACATTGCACGATCTGCAGCCTTACACAGTATGAGTATTACAAATCTTTTCCTGCACGCAATCTCAGTGTCATTTTGGTTTCATCTAAAGCATTAACTCCTGTTAACAAATTTCATCTGATGCACTGGGTCTTAGTAGTCCAAAAAGATTTCTTTACAAGGACTTTTAACAGAAATCCAAGGCTGGAAGTATATTGCTATCCTGAAAAACTATCATCTTTGTGATTCCAGCAGTTCCTTGTCAACAGGAATTATTATTATCCAGTTTCGTTTCTGTCTTTTTTTTTTTTTTTTGAGCAAAGCATTGTCTTCGTTAGAAAGTGGTTAGAGTAGAGAGAAAAATACTTTTAAATCGAAATTTCTTTAGAAACGTTTGTGGAAACCAAAGGTACCAGGTAGAGTTGAGGATGGCATGGGGCTGTATTTGCTGTGGAAAAGAACAGAACTGGGATATGTTGAAACTAGCTTAACTGGTTACAAATGTAAATATAAGACATGGTTATTGTATGCACTCTGAAACCAAAGAAAAACTTTAATTTAGTGGTGAGGAGGAGCTGAGAGTGGAAAAACTAGTTTCCCAGCATTGTTCTTCAGAAGCCCAGAGGAAAAAATTAAATATAACCCAAATCAGTTTTGTTTCCTGCCACCACCACCCTTAAACAAACAAAATACTCCCAAGGGTAAATCCCCTTATTTAATAACACCCTTTAAAAGATATCTGCTATTAAAGTTTGGCATCAGTAATTTTTCTGAAGCGCACTGTCAGCATGTGAGCAAGTACAAATGCGGAACTCACACGTGTGTGTTACATGGTATAGAGCTTCCCTTTAGTATTTCTCCATTTCTAACAGGCAAGAAAGTAATTATCAAACTAGTTGATGCAGAAGCATGAGGCTAGAGTAACTAGTTAACCCAATTTAAGATTTTGCTATTTTTGCCAGTATGTAGTTGGATTATTTCTTAATGATTAAACTGCCTGGGGTTTTTTTGGTTTTGTCTGGTTTTGGTTTTTTTTTCAACTGACTGTCAGCCTGCAAGTGTTCTGTTAGAATTCCCTTTATGCAATAAAATGCCACAAAAAACTAATAATTGAGACTTCCATTTTTTCTTCTCTGTGAAAAAGGTCATTACATGTAAAAGTATTCCTAAATGGAGTTCAATTAAAAAGAAGATTGAATGCGGTTTCAAAAAAATGCTCTGAACCCATAACTAATTTTTGTATTCCTTCCTTTACCTCTTCCTCTTTTCACTTAGCCAGGGGAGAAGACCCAGTGCCCTTTATGATCTGCAAACAGGCTGCAGCAGTAACAGGAGTCCCTGCTCCAGGATGGCTTCCCAACCACCCCTGGTTTCCCAGCCAGGAAGAGAAGGCAGGGAAGACCCCCAGGGCCAGGCACTGGAGTCCCAGCTCTGCCGCAGTGCAGGAGGCTCTCACTCTGGACTCTGCAGTCCAACACCAGCCCCAAAAGGTTGAGGAAGGGATGGATGGTATAGAGGCCCTTTGCCACTGCTTGGCATTTCCTCACTTGATTCTTCACCTTCTTTACCCCCATCTATCACCTCTTTCCAGCTGAGAAACTTACTTCTCTCTATTTGGTTGTTCCTTAAACAGAAACTATCCCATAGCTTTATAGTTTATTGCTGTCCTTCTCTGAACTTGTTCCAGATGTACTATATATTCTTTCCGAAATGACAGGAGCCAGCACTGCATATGGTATTCTAAGAGATGCAGACAAAACAGGGATTAATACATGATGTTCTGTTTTGTTCTCTGTTCCTCTCCCAACAGTCCCTAACACTCTGCTTTCTTTGCAGATTATTACTGAGCTGAGGTTTTCACATAACTATTTATCATAAACTCTGAAACTCACTCCTTAGTGATAATGAGTCTTCAACCACAACAGAATAAGCACGCAGAGCAAGGACAGCAGCAGGGCAGTGGAAGAGAAATCTTTAAAGACATACTTTGAGAGCTATACCCCAGGGCTGGCTTCTCAGTTTATGAAAGTTTACATTAAGAATTCAAAATCTGTTTTCATTCTCCATGAGTATAAAAGCAGGAATTAAGCTACTGTCAGCAAAAAAAAGGAAGAGTAATGAAGCGAGTCAACAAAGAAAAATAAGAATAGAACATCAAGAGTGACTAACACAGCACAGAGTGACTCTGAAACCGCTGAAACCTAAAAGTTCTTGTATCTCCCACATCCTAGGCAAGTACTGCTGCTCATTCCTGCAAAGGGCATCTGATACTCAGGAACCACTGCTGAACTAGAGCTGCTGCCAAACAGTCCCTGCAACAACCCTCTTAGGCAAGCAAAGCCAACACCACACCTCTATAGCACTTTGTGGGCTAATCCACTTGGTCTGTCCCTGCACTGGGCTTGGATGCAAGCCAGCAGGACTCCCAAAATCTGGACAGTGATAGCTAGTGAATTGATTCACTTGAGCTTTAAAGGCTTCCTCTCAGCAGGATTTATGTTCTCAGCACAACACCATGCTAACTGCAGTGACATAGCTGCCTATTCATAGTTCCCCAGAGGGCAAGAAATGTGCTGAAGTCTGCTAGCAGAAGACCATAAAGACAGACCGTGAGGATTTGTACATCTTTTTTAAATGAGGACTGCTTGTTAGTGGACTGAGCAACTCTGGATGCTAGCCCCTACTTGCTCTTCCTTTGCCTTTGGGCAAATCAGCTAGCATCTTTCCCAAATTAAATCAACTATCAGCACAGGGATGGGATAGAGAGACTCACCTCCTCCCTTTTCACTGGTGCATAGCTACCAAAAAATTGCCATAGGTCCCTTGAGGTCCATGAGAGTTGTAGTACACAGACCAGACCAAGCTACTTGTTATAAGATGTCATTAACACTCCAGAAAAATATTATGTGAGAATAAACCACTTGAAAAGTGCAGAGAAATCGCAGATCTAACTTTTACTTTATGAGAAAGATTACTTACATTCATGGGAGCATGCATCTTGCAGTCAGTGTGGAATAGCCAAATAACACCACTGAGGGAACACCACAGATTTGACACTTGTGATGTCTTCTGCTGTGAAAGGCAGACAAACTTCCTCCAATCCTTGCCAGGGGCACCAAGTAACAGGAGTACTTTTGAAGAACTTAAATAGCTAAAAGTGTAAGAAAGTACACTTCTTGCTCTTTTGGTCACTAAGAACGTTGTCACATAATGCAAGATTCTGCTCAGATCAGAGTGGAAGAGTCCATTCTGGTGTGACAACATTCATCGCTATGGCAGATACTGCTGAGTCAGGAGGATGATGTATGGAGAGAGACTTCATAAATTCACTGAGCCACGAAGAGAACTGATAAAGCTTTGAGAAGAATGCCACACTGGAAGATTATTAGATATTTTTTCCTATAAAAAGAAGACAGGCTGTGTTTACCAGCAAATCAACTACCTGCATCTAAATCTGATGGATCCCACTTGACAACAGTGAATAAATATCCTGTTATCTGTATTAATACTGCCTTGTTTTGTCACTTTCTAAAGTTTTGTAGCCACTGAAGATGGTTGATAAATGGTTGCTTATCAATGAAGATCATCCCTTAACTTCTAGATTTTTCTCAGCAAATTCCAACTTTTTCTAAATCACTGACGCACTTTATCAAAACATAAAGTGTGTTCATTAATTCAGGACTTCCTAAATTACCCTGTTATCTTAATTCACTGTATAAGATACTTGTCAGGTTTTTAGAAGAAAAATTGACACCAAAAAATCCTGACGGGGTGGAGGGGTGGGAATTCAAAAAGACTTGAAGACTGCCTTAACAATGAATCCTCAACCAACCATCCCATGCCAGAAAATGGCATGGGTGTATCCGGAATCTGACACAAAAACAATCATGTAAGACATAAGCATTATCTGATGCACTCATTTTTCTTGGATTTTCAAAAGAAGATGACAGACAAGATTATCTTCCTTTCAGGTTGTTGACAGACTTCAGAATGAGCAATACAGGAAGTGAGAAATCATTATTTGAAAATAAACCAGAACTATTAAACAGAAGAATATAAAGCCACATGACGGACTTGATAGTGTACTTCATGACCATTTAGCCAGGCAGAAATCTATGCTCAATTAATGGACTACAAAGGGTTTCTACTTGTTAGGGAAGCACAAAACATGAGGGAGTTTCATGTTTTCTAGCGCATGGGGTAATTTATCTCGCATACTTTGCTATTGCTTTGTCACCAAACCAGCACCAAAACTTGTTATTTCCACTGTGACAAATGATCAAGCATAGATACTAATTCAGTTCCACATCACATTTGATAAGGTTGACAGCTTCGAAAGGGTGAAAATCTGTAACTGCTTACTTGGCCAGACTGTTATGAAATGATTCAGGCATTTGCTGCACAGCAGGGGATGGCTTTTATTGGACAGGAGCTCAGCAGACAGGAAAGCTATGTTTTGAAACTGCAGATCTTGAGTTTCAATCCTGTTTTCTAGTGCAGGTCATATTGAGACAGACCTCTCTTTGTAACTCGTTACACACTGTTGGAACTGCTACTGCAAGTCTATTTGCTCACATACATTATTAATATCGGCCTCATGTGTCATCCCCCTTCTAACCTTCAGCCTAGCTATTTGAATTTCATTAAGCTATAACTAGAGTCAGTAGAAACTCAGGTTGAAGACAGACAAATCATAACAATTCTCTTACCTAATTATTAAAGGTTTATATTACAGCATAAGATATCAAGTTTGTGTTTTTAAATGGAGAAAAAAATCAAAACATTCTTCTCTAGTCAGGACAAAGTGTAGTGCTCCTCAAATACTATTCTCTTCTTCTATTATTTTAGAATACCTTGTAAAAATCCTTCAGAAGGTTGCAGTTGCAAAGAAATGTAGTTTTTCCAATATAAAAGCATTGTTTTGAGACACATTTCAATAGCAATAATCCAGAGTAACATAAGGATTTTTGAGAAACACAGAGGATTAAGGGTATATAGGATGTCCAGACCAGGTGACCGCTTCTTTCTCTTTTCTCTTCCAAGAAGTTTGAGATGCAAGATCAGATATACAAGATCAGAGACACTCTACAGTGTGCAGTAGCAGAACATACATAATTTCCTCCAATGGAAAAAAGCCATTCCAACTTTCTGCTTTCTTTTTTTAAGTTCCAAAATGATGTCTCATCCATTGCTAAAAAAAAAAAAAATCTTCAAAAACTAGGCTCAGTTTAAGGTAAGCATTTTGGAAATTTTTTTTATGGTAAAAAAGGCTTTGTGCATAAGTAGAATAATTCCATACTCACAGCCACACAAGCAACCAAGCTCCACAAAAGATTTTTTTCGTTCAGAGCCTGTTTTTCCATACTTTTACCCTCTAAAAAGTCCTTATTTGACAGTAGTAAATTACACCATTAAAGTTTCTGACAAACATCCCTGGATAGTAGGAAAAACAGAGTGGTTAGTCCTTCTGTTAATCATAAGACCTCTTTATATTTGGTTTTAATGACAAAGTAATTCTCCTGTAGTTTTCTTAGTGGCTGTTTGCTTTCCCTTTTATCATTCACATTCATGTACTGTCTCGTGCACTAGCTGTCCTTGACATTCCCTTATTAGGTTTACAAATAATCATTAATTTGTTTTGTGTTCTGCCTCCTGTTTCAGTGATATATAGGCATGTCATTACCTTTCTAAAGTGTATTCATTATTTTTCTACTTCAAAAAAAGCCCACTACTTTTCACCAAGGCTCCAATACAATTTGCATGGTACACACGTAATGGTGTATACTGTTTACTGCATCTTCACCAAATTTTGTGTTATCTATTCTTTAGATTTTCATAATTAATGGACTTGTGATCTGAAATCTCATTCACTGTTTGATTGCTCTTTCTCTTGATCTGTTTGAAAGGCATTGCACTATAGTGGATAGAATATTAAACTCTGACTCAGGCTTGATTGTTGTTCTTCATTTTGTCCCAGACTTTTGTATTGTTCCATCTCCATTTTCCTCCCACCACAGAGGAATCAAGGCATTCTTAAATATGGGTTTATACAAGGATGGGGTTTGTGGGTTTTTGGGGGGGAGAGTGGTATATTGGAGTTTTATTGTTGTTGCTTATTTTTTGGGATTTCTTAAGAGGGACTAGAAAATGCTAATACTAATTCCATACATCAGATGACCTTAAAATTATCAGTTAAGTTTGAAGTCATCCTCAGACTTGTGTGTCTTCTATTCCACAAAGCTAGATCAGGACAGCTGGCTTAGAATCTCAGTACTTCACTGTGACTGACTTTATTAAGGGGGAATTTGCTTGCAAGTTATCTGAAATTTAAAGCCCTAAAGAAGAACATGAATATTTTTATTACACTTTCTCTCCCAGCCTAGCAGTTTTGGTAATCTACTTTATATAGTACTGTTGTTCTTACTGCTTAAAATAACGCATAGATGCTCTGAATAATAAACCTGTTCAAAATGCATTTAATTAGAATGTTAAAGCCACACCCACCAGTTTAAAACTTCACTCATATTTCTGATATTTAGATGCTATATTTCCAAAACTAACAAAAGTTCAATAGCCAAATAAGGAGACAACTATGACATGATTGTCATCTTGAGATGTCAAAAAGCTCTTGAAGTACTATAGGAAGAAGAACAAAGTAATGAGCTTGCAACCATTCTCAGCAGAGTATGAAAATTTAAGAAACTCTGGAACCTATTTGTTCATAGTATCAGTTGTATTTTTAATTATAAAAGAGAATTAAAATGTACAAATGTGATTTGTGGGCTGATTGAACCCATCCCTTTTTCAAAGAAAAGTACCACCATATGTTTTCTTTGGCTGACAACACTGAAATGTTATTATGGAATTACTCAATATTTTAAAAGGACCCATGGAAAAAAACATGAGAAATTTTAACAGAAAGTGGTCTATGGGACAGCTTGTCTAAAGTTGGGTCCCACAAAAACCTGCAAAATGTCAGCCTCAATAAATAATCCCATTGAAGTTTATATCATATTACAGGCCACATGTCACAGTTATCCACAGATATTAGAAATACCATCCTGAAGAACAAAGGACACCAACCAGAACTAAATTTTTGCTGCTCTCAGAAACAACAGTCAGGCATTGTATTTAATACATGGTATAGCCCAGGGGATGCTGGTTTATCAGCTTGACACTGGAATTGAACACATAGGTATCTTCACAACAGATGCTGTCACTACCCTTGAAATAAGACCAGTATTAAGAACTTAAAAAAAAAAAAAATTTCTATCATGAAGCGACACTGGGAGACCAAGATACATGGCAGATCACCCTATCAGTTACTTTAAAACAGCAGAAGACAGATGACTTCAAGAAAGGCATGTTAAAGAGAAAACAATTAAAGCAAGATCAATCTGATTTATACTGGAGAACTAGTATGAATCCAGATCACTTATGTTCTGCTGTAAAGATAACAGTAACAAAAATCAGTTGTCGTGCATCAAATTTTTTCTCATGCACGCTAAGATAGCACTAAAAAAGTGGTGTGCCTTGCTATGTTAGTAGAAGCCCATAATCACTGATTTAGTCAAAGCAATCATTAGACTTTATATTCAACAGAAGGAATTATCTGTCCTGTACTCATATCTCTGTGCATTTACCTGATCTGTGCCAATTATCTTATTTCTTCTTCTATTACTTTGTAAGAAGCCATCCTGTACTTTGCTCTAAACCTTGTGTCAGCATCTGCACATCTGTAAACCAGGTGTGAAACGCGATCATGTCAGAAGTGATAGTGTTTCCCACCCACTATGTGAGGACTATGGCATGTTTAAGGCTGTTGGAGAATCTGGTCCAGAGTGTCTTGTGTCAGCCTTTTCCAACACAATCCAATTAAAGTGAGCCCTGTGCTGTCCTCTGTGTGATATTCTGAGACTGTAATGTCAAAATTAGGGACTTCAGAGTTGAACGAGATTTATTTTTAATGCGTGTTTCAATCACCTACACAGTGGAGCTGAATAAACCGCAACTTTCATTTCTTCCCAGAAACAAATTGTTGAAAAAGGTTAGTTATTGCAGCTTCTTGGAAGTAATGTGATACAGTGATAGATTTTTTTTCCCCCTTATATACTGGACTTGTACAAGTGACAAGAAGAACATGTAGGAGCATGTAGTATATTCACAACATTTTACTAGAGAATTATATTTGCAATATGTTTTTCAGCATTTTCCTAACAGGTCTCTGTATTTAGGGGTTCATAACTCCAGTGAAATTTCAATCTCAACTGGAACTTTGCAAACAGATTGTCCACTCAAGAGACCTTTTTCATGCAAGCTTCAGGAAAAAAACCAAGCCATTAAACAGGGAAGTATATGCATAGTTTATTGCAGAAATGACATTAAAACTGAAAAGAAACTACACTCATTGTATCAGTTTATATACCACTGGGAATTCTATAAACTTTAGAAATGGAAAGCTTTTCTTAAGAAGAAATAAAAGCTATACAGAAAGAATACTTCATCCTTCCTGAAAGAGGAAATTGTTAGTGTAAGCTTTAAGAGAAGAATGGAAGACTTTTTTAAAAGGTAAATTATCACATACCCATTCTTTTCCTTAAGTTAGCCAGGTTATAACTATCTGTAACTATGTTAATATTGGAAATGTCTGAAATAAATTGCATGCAAGTAAGATATAATCAAGAATTATGTAGGTATATTCAATGAAAATTTGAATTGAGGTCTAAAAGGTAGAATCAATCCACAGAAGATTCATGAGCAGAAAAATCTCACTCATTAAATAGTTTTTGCTATAGATTCCAAGAAAGTGATTTAAAAAACAAAATACAGTAGCTCTTTGCATTAGCAGAATTAAAACTACTTGTTCAGTAGGACTAACACAAAAAAAGAAAATAGAAATCAACGCATAACAAGTTTCAGCAGCTTTAAAAAAATTGGTTTCGTTCATGCAGTAAAACTTGACTGTCACAATGCAGTGTCAAAAAACAAATGACTGAGCTTCCCCACAGCATTTCAATGGAATCAAAATCTATTAACTGCCTGCACATCAATATTCTTTTGCAACGACCACTTTAAATCTCAAGGCTAAAGACACTCTCAAATGAAGTACATCATCAAGTACCAAATAATTTAAAAGGTCATGAAGAAAGTTATGCTTGAGTAGTGTTGTAACAAATAAGCAAACCAAACAAGCAATAGCTCACCCACTTCCCCTTTCTGCCTCACTTAGCACCATCCCTCCTTCCACACACTAGGGTTTGAAACCTCAGATAATAAAAGCTGTCATGTGTTAATTAAGGTCATGAATATACAATACCTGAATGATCTCAATATCCTTGGTACAACTCCTGAACTATATAAACTGGACACACTTGTCTTCAAGAGCATCAATAGTACATTTTATAACACATGTATAACTGACAGTGGCAATATTTGCACCCTTCCTAAATGTTTTAGAGGGGAAAAAAGTGGCATTAAAACTTCTTCCATATTCATGTACTTGTATTACATCTTTCTGAAGAAGACCTCAAACATGATACCCTAGATTACTTACACATCAGAGTTCTCTAAGTATAACTTATAACAGCTCTGAGAATCTAAGTCAGACAGGCTTCCATGCATGACTAACATTAATCAACTGACAAATCTTGATGTAGAAATTTAGCTTAAGAAAAACACAGTAATTTAATCAGTGTTGTACACTACAGTTATATTTTGTTCATCACTACCCATAATATTGTATCATTAAGCATGTTTAATTCCACATAAAGCAGTCAAGCAGTGAGCGCTAAAGCCTCTCTCAGACATCATTTAACCCAGCAAGCCTCAGGCACCACTGGAAAAAGCATGCAATTTGAGAACAGGGATAAATCCAAAGATAGCACAAGTTTGGAAATATTTCATGTCTCAAAGACCAAACGCAACAAGCTTCTATTAGTAGCAAAATTCTGTCACTGATAATACGAATTATTCATAGCAAGACAAACTCTATAAAAGGACAGTGATCTTTTGAGGTATATATTACTGTGTTAAACACATAAATGCAATATAAATACGGGCTAATTTACTCCACCATTACCCCTCTTTAAGTTCCAGTGTAAATGCTACAGCAAAATGTGGATGCAAGACAGAGAATGACCTCACCTCAACCTGGCAAACTCTCTCTTCCACTCCCTTCTTCTGAAGCAAACGCATCCTTCAGCCTCATCAGAAGGTGTAAATGATGTTTACTGCTCTGTTCCTCACAGGTCACTTCATCTTCTCTGTTCTCCATCAGAAAGAGTGCAATGGAGAGATCAAAAAACTACACATCCCACACATGCTCTTAATCTGCAGCTTGTTATTTTAGATTTCCATGAACCCTGAGGGCTCATCCTTCAAAATGTGAAATGAGAATGGTGCAGTGTGTGCCCTACGTAGCAAGAGAATTACTGAGGAAATCCTTTGGAGCTTTATTACAGCAAGAGTTACAGACCATGATTCTCATGTAGCAACAGAAATCCATTAAAACCAAAGCCTCCATTGCCCAACAATGATACAGGAAAGCTCAATTCTTCTCTGAGGGAGCCTATCAACTGTCACTGAGCAGTGACAGCAGAGAAAATGCTTTCCTGCAGACTCTTGAGTCATTAGCCTGAACTTCTGCTATGTTCTTGAATTGTGCATTTGCCCGCTGAGTGGTTATTTGCCATCGCAGCAAAAGATAAACATAGTGAAATAGTGTAAATTCTTGTAAATATCAAAGACGAGAAGTGGAAATAATCCTTGCCCCAGCACACATAACACAAGAGGTTCTGTAACATGCTCCTTCTAGGGGCTCCTCTGAGGATTCAGAAGTACTTGCTTATATTTTGTACTTCAGCATTGGTAACTCAATTTTCACATGGTTTTTGACCTGGCAACTTTTGTTTGTTTGCAGTTTTCTTACAACTTCAAGTATCAGGTGATAAAACCCTGAATTAGCTGTTCAGACCACCAAATAAACAGAACCATTTCATATCAATTATTCTGTTTTAATTAACCACAGAAAGATCTAACCCTTTATAAATAAAGATTTCTTTCATCTTTCAAGCAAATAACTGAGTGCAAACATCAATCAACCCTGAAATGCCAGTTAAAAATGAAACTTCCCAGATGTTTTATTATTTCAGTATGTGTAGGTGCCTATAGGAATAACCAGCAATTCTGCAAGAACCCCCTCCCCGTTTCATTAATAGTGAAGTCATTGGTGTAGTAAGTACAATGAACACTTCCACAAGTCTGTTGATCAAGCAATATCAAAGCTGTCATGCTGTCCAGGGTAAAGGTAGAAGATTACATAGAAGGAGAAGATGGAGGGTAAAATAAGTATATTTTTTTAACTTGGGAAAAGTTTAACAGGGAAGGTATCGCAAAAAGCTACATGTTGGTTTGTGAAACCTTTTTTTCCCTTTTAGTCATTATCTACAGCCCTTCAGTGCCATCTCAGGTGTGACTACGCGGTCTATGCAGTCATTCCAGAGCACAGCAGAGCCTGTGGGTATGCTGGCATTATCTGACAACATACAGATTTTAGCCTAAATTATGTGTACAATTATGTAATGATCTGTTTCGTAGTCCGTTATGGAATTCACAATATAGTCCCACAGAGAACCTACAGATGGGAAAAATAACACTTCTTTATTTTGTGAGTGAAATCTAATTATATGTTCAAATCTCCAAATATTTGAACTGCAATTTAGAAGAGAGGAAGGTGAATTAGAAAGCAAAGATAAGAAGAATTAAACGGTTGTGAATGTCTGTAATATGGCTTGGCAATGACTGTTTTACTTAAATCATACATATGCAAAACAACACTTGTCACAGGTTAACATTTTCCTTGCTCACCAACAAGTAATTGCCCAGTTCACTAAGGCATTATCTACAGTTCATTAAATGGGAGCTTACAAAATATTCTGATAGCCTCCAACTTAATCGAAACTTGTACAGTCACTGAAAGGTAGAGGGAGGAGTTAGAACATTGAGGATGTAATTGTATTCAGTTTAATGCAATCAATGTGAGCCATCATTCAAAACTCAGAAAGACTTTTCATGGATTCAAAAGACAAATATTGAACAGTTCCCTCCCTTTCAGGGGATTAATACCATTCACAAAACTATATTCTAATCAGACACTAAAATTGCCTTCAAATTCTTTATCTTCAAGGAAAAAAAAAAAGAAAAAAAAAGAGAGAGATTGCTATCTGCCATTGATAGAAAAGGAACATAATTTCAGTTTTACTCCTTGGATAGATTCATCTTTATTTAGTGGCTAAATTTATTTGAAATAGATATGAACACACTGATGGAAAAACACTGAAAAAATGTAGATTCAAGCACTAAATCCACTGTCAAAACTAGCAGCTTTCCAAATGAACATGCTCTATATTGTGGTATTTGCAGACATGTGCACTCTGTCATCGTAGTCTCTGTGTCAACTTCAGCTTTCATAAGCTCTGTAAATTAATTCTCAATGATTATTGAAATAACTCCACCATAATTTAGAGTTTAGGAAGTCTTCTAAATACTTTTCAAATATGCATAACCAATCTATAATTTTATATTCTGGATCTGTGATCTTGTCATGAGGACATGCAATGGCACTGCAGAAAAATCACGATTCAGATAATCACAACTCCTCCCACATTTCTCCCATTATGTGAAGGATAGAAAATTATTTCACCTGCAAACCTTTCTTAAAACGGTTTTGTAAAATCTGTTATTTTTAAAAACTAAGCCTTTCAAGGCACTTTATCTGAAAAAAAGGTTTTCTTTTTAAATTTCAAGTGAGTTTCCAGCCTTCTTTGTATGGAAATATACTTGAATATATCAGTTGTGGATCAAAAAAAGTGAGGCAGAAATTATAAAAATTTTTAAATCTTATATATTAAAGCCTCTTCCCCTCTTTACCACCTTTCATAGAGCAGCTTCATCTTATTACATGCCTAATAAGTAAGGCCTAGTGTCACACTTCTAACCAGTTCATCTTTTATTTTTTGAGAGATTTTCAGAGTGCAAGTTCATTCCTTATGTGACTTAACGAGAGATATGTTTGAATGAAGAGGGAATGAAGTTTCTGTCCTCTTTTCAAGATCAAACTCAAGGCCTTGTGTAATGCAAACTGTTCATGCAATGCTTCCTTGGTAAGCAAGTAGGGACAAAATTTTAGGCCCCGAAAGCCTTCCATGGAACGTACTTATTGTTAATTAGTTCTGATAACTTTATAGCTCTGAAGGACTGAAATACAGATAAATTAATTTGAATTTTACTTAAAAAAAAAAAAAAGTTTGCTGCTTCTACATTAAAAGACATCACAATAGTTAACCATCTAATTCTGGGATACAGTTGGTCACCACCCAGCCATGAAATCAGTTCTCAGCAGTAGGATCTGTTTGGAAGGACAACTAGGTTTTTTTCCTGGAAGATACTAAGAAGTTGCTTGCACCAAGGCATTACTTTGAGAGAATGTATACAGAAGTACAGGTATCCCTAGAAGAAAGAGTCTTAAACAGTTAAAGAAGTCAGTAGTATGAAGAGTTTTATCAATGTTTGTGTCACATTGCACATACTACCAGAAACAATCATGCCATTTTGAGAAGCATCAATTTAGGATTTCCTTATTATACATTTACAAGACTTATTTTGGGATTTGGTTGAACTTTCCACCAGGGAATTAGTTCAGATTAGCATCTATAGTGCTTTAGATCTCTTTAAATTACATACCATCCACTCTTGACAGAAGCAACAGCAGAGCATGCTATCTCTGCACGCTATCTTATCCTTTTCTTCTCTCCCAAAGATGTTGAGAGATACAACACTTAAACTGTATATAACGCACAGTATACTGAGAGCTGCTCAAGACACATATGGAGTTTGCTATAGGGCAGTGTAAGTTTATATATAAAGTCCTGATAATGTTTTTGTTGAATCTTCCTCCACAGCCTCTAAGGTGACCAGTATTCAGCCTCCCTGTGTATCTTAGCTCCAATAACTCCCTAGTCTATACCCTCAGAGATATTCTTTTAGATATCTGTATCTCCTAATTAGGCTTTGCCTGAATTAAGGCAGTAGTTATAATGAACCTTCATGGTAAAATGTGTACCTATCTTAGCAAGTTTGGGCATGTTTTCCAGTTAATATGCTTATACATTAAGAGCAGAATCCATTATCAGATTACTCTGGTTTTAGGCTTCAACTATAATGTGTTGATAAATCACATATGCAGAAACTGGGTCTTAGTGTCATTCTATAGCCATTCCTAATTAAAAAAAAACCCATCTCTCTTCATTCTAAACTTAGTATGAAAACCAGAAAATACAACCTACTAAAGACTTGATTAATAACTTGCTGATCTTTCAAGTACAAGAGATTTCAGTTACACAGTGGCAAAAAAATAGAACACATAGTAAAAATATTTTTAAGTAGATCTGCCACCAACTACATTACTTCTGTTTGTTTTGTATTGTTACTCTATAGGCAAAAAGCCTAGACATTTTTGTCTTCTTATCAACCTAGACTCTGTATATAGATACTATATATTAAATATACAATAGAATAGGTACATAGAAAGGTGTGATAAAACAGAAGGATGTAATACGGTAAGTATCCTTCTCCCTTACAAAGGTTACACAAAATATGTTCTATATCAAGTTCACGAACAGTAACTACACCAGTGAATGCAAAGAACATTATGAACTACTTACTGCATCTTTCAAACCCTTTTCATATCACAGTGAAATGTGTGAAGGAACTAGATGCTCAGTTAGGCCATACAAGTTAAGACATAGAAGCTGAACTTCAAAGCACTCAAGTCAGAAGAAGAAAGTTCTCAACAGGTTTAAACATATCAGGTTTAAAGACTGTGTGGTAAAGTGTTTTTAAATTACAATTATTTCCAAGTCAAAATCACCTTCATCTACATCTATTTTAGAACAAGAAAAATGTGTTTTGATTAGTTGTTTTAACTCCAGCTGTAAACCTAAGCAATATATTTTCTTAGTTCTTGAGATGGCAGCTATTTACAGGATAGCTAGGGATTTTGTTTCTGTAATATATGTTTTCAGTTCATTTGTGTACATTCATGAGCTGCTTTTACATGCTTATATGAAGTAGTATTAAGTGCTTCAAAAATATTACACATTTATGTACAGAAACAAACCTTAATGCATGATTTCTCCAAAGACAAATCTGTAACAAAAGGGCATTCACTTAAAAACACAAATTCTAAACTGCATATATGTCTACTCCTTTCTGATGGTGTTAATAATGGAGTATGGCTAGAGAGAAAGCAAAGCACATGTACAGTTTTATATACATAGAAGTGCGTATTTTTTTAAAAAATTGAGTAAATGTGTATTTTTTAAAAACTGCATGCACATTCTGCTTACTCATCTAATCCTATAGAGATTATCTTCTAGGGTACATTTTACAGTCGTTGAAGATGCTGAATAATTTCAAAAACTGGGAAGCAGCTATTAGAGCTTTACTTGCCATAAAGTTTGAAGTTTGTCAGCAAATCGGTTCTACATCTAAAGTAATATTGTATAACAGATTATAGAGGGAAGCCTCATTAGATTTTTATCATTTGAAGACCTAATATGGAATCAGTAAGTACCTACTTGGGAAACAAAAAAAAAATACAGTAATTAATGTACTATAGTATGTGTGCATTGATTTTTACATGGACTATATTTTAGTGGTAATGGTGTCTGGCACCAGACTACAAATCAATAGGAGACACTATTGTGCTGTTGGTTTAAAAAAAAAAATTAAGGAAAACAATCTTTTGTTTAACTGCCACCATCAGAGTTCCACATCCTACTTTTGCTATTGTAATGCTTGCTGTTATTTCAAATAAGATTATCATTCCAAACTTATTTTGTCAAATAAATACCAGTCTTCGTACTAGTTCTGTTCTTCTCAGAAGTACCCTGTCAGATTTAGAAAAAGAAAATAAAAAGCAAACACACAAAGCACTACCATCAGATGGAAATGGGACTAAGCCTTCTGCATGTGAATATTCTTCAGGATTTGCATTTGCCATCCCTGTTCAAACACTATAGTGTCATGTTTTGCTTTCCATCATTGTTTTCTCTTAGAATTGTTAAGCAAGTTTCAGACTAATACGTGAACAGAAGATGAACAAGAGGCACAGGATGAGTTTCCTGAATAGGCATTACTGAATATTAACAGAAAAGGGAGGAGTGAGTGTGTCTGTATTCCACCAAAATCACAGGAAGAGTAAGCAATGCTTTCATTAGATACAAAAGTGCTTCTTTTTATTATGGCTGGGAAAATTCAGAATTTCAGACATGCTTGTAATCCAAAAGTTACTAGTCTTCAAAGAAAAAGGGAAGTTAATTCTGATGGTTCAATATCTTCTTTAAGTCTTGGAAGAGCCCTCACAATGGAGGGAACAAGGCTGGTAGCACCAGGGGACTTCTGTCTTTGCTGTGTGTTCTTCGGCAACCACACAGGTGTAGACACGTAACCTTGCACAGGGCAGTTTCCAATCAACCCACAATATAGGGGGATAAGTGAAGGGCCAGCTCCAAAAAAGCTATACTGGAGCAAGTGGTAGGCAAGTGTCCCAGGACGGAGGCTGTGGGAGCCAAACAAGAAAGGCCTGTGTGTCCGGAACCTGTGCAGTCATTTCACAAGCTTGCCTTTGTAGACGTATAAGTTAAAAATCACAGTTTATAGGCTGTAACTTCACAGAAGCCCATGAAAATGACAGAAAGAAAGAAAACATTACACTAGTAAGAGTTGCAAGGTATATAGAAATCCAAGGGCAACTATGGTACATATGAAGGATATTTTGCCTTATGTAAGGAAATTATTTTACTTAAGACTTCAGGTCAGAACAGCCTCTAGAACAGTATAGCCAATATTATGGCATGCTAAAAATTTACGCAGGCAGAAAAAAAGAATACCCAATTGAGATTGCCGTTACTGATAAAAGCCCATTTTAAAAATTCAGGCCTCAAAAAAGGAAAACAGCTTTAATTTAAGGGTAAAAGATCAGTCTAACCAATCTCTTTCTCTCAAACACCTACAGTCCTTTTACTTCTGAAGCAATACCAAACCTGCTTGTACTCTTTTTCCTATTGGTAGTATAGAGACAAGAAAAACTGGCATAAGTAACTTAAAATTCATTGTCATTACCATTTGACTTAGCACACAGAATGAAGCTGATGAAAGTAATATATTTTCCTCTTTGTATACTGTGGTTATAATTTCAGTATTTTTAGAATAAAGAAAACAAATGGGATTATTACGTATGTTTATAATATGAGGAAAATAATCTAAATTAAATTAGCACAACAACCTTTAAGAGAAAGTATGTACGCAACCTCTATAAAGGTCACTGCTAATACACATGAAGACAAAAGCATTGTTTTTCCTAGAACATCTATAGATTAACCAGCTGATTCTCTTACATACCAAAAGATTAGAGTTTAAAGGGTACTAGGGACTTAGAGATCCCATTTAGCTCAGCAGGTGTTAAAAACACACAGTTCTGGGTGCCGGGTGGGGGGAAGGAAAAGAGCTCCTGTGAACTTACCTTACAGCTCTTTTCTAAAATATATTGCCAATTTCAGAAATATTCAGCCAATATTTCCACAGAGGTTTGTGATTTAACTTTTTTAATATATAAGAATAGACTTAAGCCCAGAAAGGTACATTTAAGAAGTTGGTTAAACCAGGGACCTAATATTAGGAAATACTGCTAATTTTAAATTCTACCTTGAAGTGATTATTGAAAGCATTCAGCAACTCCCAGCATTTGACTTGCTATTTTTAGCCAGGAAAGTGTGTGATCTAGTGCAGCACCGTTTGCTTTTTTAAATTGATTGCGCTGTCTTTTCACTGGTAATATATATACTATCCTAGCACCATTTACATAAAAATCTGGAACCAACACAGCATCAAGCTCAAATGCAGAACAGCAAATCTGTGTTTGAGTGACCTTTGTGTATAATGTGCCCACAAAAACCTACTAAGAAATAAAAGCTTTTTTCGGGGCTGTCAGGTTTCACCAACACAGGTTTAGAAAGGATAAATCAAGATACAGCAGAAAATGGAGTAGCATAAAGTAGAAAAATAAACAAAGTAGAGGATAGGTTAGTTAAAGACAATCCAGCATTACATCAGCTCTCATTTGCCGGTTAGTGTTCAAGAGGTTGAGACACCTAACATTTACATTTCAAATAAAAAAAAATAAAAATAAAAAAAAACCTGAAGCTTGCTGATGATGTTCCACAGATTGAGATCACCTAATTTTGTATGGCCTGTATCCATGGAAGCAGAGGAAGCCCCTTCAGAGCTCACCCTTCCCAGCTCAAGTGTTCTCTCACCCAAAGCAATGATATTTACAAATACAAAACCTGACTCAAGCATAAAGTTAAACTGTTTCAAGACAGTGAGGTCCTTGTATACCACTTCCTATGAGTATCAATACATCTAGTGGAACGAAGTTTAGGAAACATATGAAGAATGGCAGGTTGTTCACCTGCAGATGAAGAAATTAAGATGTGATTCAGCTAGCACACATCTTGACTGCACTCTTCTTTTTTCTTGCAGGTGCTATTAATGCAACACCAGTCTAACTGTTGATGTTTGTCACGTTCTTTTCAATTTGATTATATCTGCAGCAGCAGATGTCAACATACCCCCTAACATTGTGTAGCACATTTCTCAGAGGAAGATCTCTGTACCGAAGTGCCAAATTGCACTGTGTGAACAACTGGGCCGGGAGCTGGGGGTGGGGAAGGAGGAACATGATTGAGAACAGAAAACTTGTCTCATGGGCCAAAACACCAAGCAATGTATACGAGAGCAGTATTTGTCCATTCTCTTCTTGTTGAACTTTAAATTCGGATCCAGTTTAGTGCACATTTCAGAAAAGAAATTTGCTTTGGTTTAGTCTCCTAGCAGGTTTCTCCCTTGCTCACTGCTTAAAAGCAGATCATAGGATGTTAGGTCTCAAAGGTTTTCTAGGAGAATAAATGTGTGAGATGTTCTCCTTAGAGCCATGGGTGCTTCTGTAAATAGCAGACCATCATACCTCTATATGGGGATAAAGTTTAAAAAAAAAAAAAACACCACACACACACTTTAGGGAAAACATGCACCTGTTTTCCCTTACTTTTCTCTGAAGACATCTATTTATAATCCACAATTCCTAGCTGTAGAACATTTTTTCCTGCACTCTTCATATCTGTTTATATATTTCTAACAGATAAAGGTTGTGTTCTTCTTTTTATTTATTTATTTCTTCCCTGGCCACTTAATATTTAAAAAAAAACATCTTTGAGACTTTACCTGCCACTGACAGCTAAGATCAGACTTCTGCAACCTCACAGTCCTATTAGAGTAAATTCGGCATAAGAGCTATACCTCTTTTCTCCACTTCAATTTTAAGTTCCAGTCCTAAAACAGAGTCCAAGTGGCGTGTCTTATCTTCTCCAATGCAAAAAGTCCCACAGTCAAAAACAGCCTTAGTGAACTCCATGCCAACCTGATAGATAAAACAAGAGTCTTCACATTTATCCTGCCTCTATTTCCACCTGCATCAAAAAACAACTTGTGTCTGTCTGAAGGATCATTTGAACACAGTATGGAGTCATTTAGGTTTAAAAATAAATATTTTAAATATTAACTTCCAAGTATTTTGGTTTGATTCTTTGTAGGAGTAACAGAAAAGTGTTCATTTTTCCACCCCCTTCACATCTTCCCTCTTTTCTTTCGCAAGAATATCCTGTTTAGTTCCACAGTCTGAGAATGACCTTTTATTTCAACAGCTCTGTGGGCTCCACTACTTGCAGAAACAAACATTTTCTTCCTGGCACAATAGTGACTATTTTAATATTCTCTTCAGACTCTCTCTTCATTGCAATCCTAATAAACGCATTCAGGTTTACGATGAAAAGAGATCCTACCAGACAAATGGCAGCAAGGTTACAAGCTCGAGATGGTGACCTTCTGAAAGCTTGTTTTCCAGAGCTGCCTGATGGGGTGAATATTCCAGTGATGTTATTCATTGAAACAGAACTCCAAATATTTCCCTTTTCTAAACAATGTCATTTTACCTTGACAACATATCATCACCAGCTTTCTTCTGTTCATCTCCTAGGTCAGGAAAGAAAGGTGAACAATTTATCACTCCTGAATCTCTGATTTTAATGCAGATATTAACTGAAATTCAATTTCCATTGAATACATATTTTTAATATTATATTCACATACATATGCAGTAGCATTAAGGCACAAAGGCTAAACATGTCTGTCAGATGTGATCTGAACTGGGATGGAGATATAGCATTTTTCAACTACAGTATAAAACACTACTGACTTACACTTCACAAATTCCTAATTTTCTAAAGCCTTTAAGCCATTTAACCATTAGAAAGCAAACAGTTTAACACAATTTCCTGTTTTATAACTCATTTGAATTCAGCTTGTAAGACTTAAAGGGTTAGGTCATACAGGTTCATTTAGTCTGAATACCACAAACTTGTAATGATTTGTCTGGGGTATTTTTTTGGTTTTGGGGAGGTTTGGTGGTGTTTTTTTTGGGGGGAGGGGGGTGCGGGGGGAGGGAGGTGTTTTTTTTCAGAAGAAGGTTTTAGAATTTGGATTATAACCCATCAAGCAATGCAGAAAGGTGTCCTTCCATATGTTAATCTCCCTCTTTTGGCACAGATATTTCCTTCCATCCATCCCTGGATGACAGAGAGGGGCCCACCATTGGTTTATCCCACACTGAGAAAGCTGATGCCATCACTTCAGATGTATACGGGTTTCTTATTTGGGTATTACTGCAATCCAAACTTAAAAGTCACCTCGTAAAACTTCAAGTATTCCTTTTTTCTGCCTGAAAAGCAGATAGATTCAGTCCTTACCTTACATCCTAAAAGGGCACCTTTGATTTGCCAGGAAAGATTCAGAAATTCAGCTTGCTTCAGCACTGAGAATTACAGGGTACAACCCCAAGCAAATTAATAACACACCAAGACTAGGAAAATAAGGTCACAGTGTCTTTGGTATGGTTTTGAATAGGACAGTCACAGTTGGTCTAGATCCTTGCGTTAATACCTTCTTTGAAGGCACACTTTTAATTAACTGTGTTAGAAAAGGTGGATATGCCAGGTATGGAGAGCAAGCCTCATGTTCCTGAACCCACAGAAAGTTACAGAAGTGAACAGAGTTCAGTTTTGTAGTGTCCTCTTCATATAGTCCCTCTTCCAGACCACTGAAGGGAGCTGAACCCAGGATACAGAGCTGATTATAGAAACAGTATCTCCATCTACGTAGATGTCCAGGGTTTTCTATAGCTCTCCACTAAGTCCACCAGCTATCACCAGGGAGTGTTACCAAGCTTATCCCACAACACAGGGAACTATAAAGTAACAGAAGAACAAAGGAACACTAGTCTCCTTTGTCTTTCTCCAGATTGTCTCCAAGATTTTACAATATAGCTCCATGTAATTTAGGTTTGTAATTGTATGTCTCCTTGTAGGCAGGCATACATTTTCTGTTATGTTCTGGAAATTAACAAAGTATTCTAAATGGTGTTCTACATGTATTTGTGTTATTAGTATATTTCTCAAAAAGACGAACTTTTCTCCTTCAGTGTTAAAATAATATTTCGTTGTCATCTTTTAAAGTAACCAGCTGCTTCCTGACAGGACCTAGTTTGCATCTCAACTGGTACCAGTATTTCTTCAAAACACTGAAATTCAGTACAGCTTTATCTGTTGACACTGCTGTAATCTTAAAACTACTTTTGTCAGTCTACATAGCCCCTACGCATGTTGTCTTGGACTGATTCAGTACAGACAATGCAGTACCTTTGCTTGCAGTTATGTTTTGTATAAAGGAGTCTGGAAATTGGAACAAATTATACCCAGGACATTCCAGCAACACAGAGAGACTCTACAGATCAAGAGGTAACAAGTGTCAGGAAGGTCAAAACCAGTGTCTCAGAAGGTAAATCAGAACAAAAAGTTAGTTTAAAAAGTACAAAGTACATAACAGGGCATACATGCAGAGATGTTCCTCAAGTAAACAGGGTTAGGCAAGCTGCTTGAAGATCTGAGCTCTTCACATTCAGATATTTTGTTCTCTAAATCACCTAAAGATGACTGGAATTATAAATCCACTGATATTTTTAAAAGGTAGTTTTCTTCCCCTATCAAAGTCAAGAAGGTTTAGTTGTCCAAAACCATACAGTTCAGAGCCTCGTCTGCGTATGGCCAAGAACAAATCTTCATAAAGCAATTCTTTAACTTCAAAATTAAATTAGAAGCATTTAGTATGGTTCCAAGTGAGCAACTCCTGCCAAGTGGCTGTCAGATCAGAATACTGTGCAGTGTACTTGACAGAAAAGCTAGTGTAGTAACAGGAAACCAACCCGAGATTTAATACTGGAATACATCAAACTCTGCCAAAGGAATCACACAATAAGTACACACTGCAGCAGAGCTTTTGGGATTCTTTCATGCATACCTAGACTCTCACAAGTATAATTGTGCACCCTATTGGTTTACGTGCTCCTTAAATTTAAGTGTTATACTTAGGCAACCCTTACTAAAAAGTAATTGTATTATTTTAAAATCAGAGTGGGAAAAATAAAAATATGGAAGAAAAAAACATCAACCCTGAATTTTTGGAAGAATAGGCCTGTAGAACTATGACAGTCATACTACACAACTATTCTAATCTGCATAAGGACATTTTTTACAGATCTAAGTAGTTTTTCCATTTATAACTCAAAGGCTACCTACACTACACTTAATCCACTTCACTTTCCCACTTGGCCTTCTATCCCCCTCTGCAAAGTTGTGAGCTAAAATACAGGTACGTCACCAGTTAAATTACCAGGATTAATCATTTTTATGAGTATTCTGTTTTGTAGTGCATCTGTATTAGGCAAATGCATTTATATTAATGCAAATATCTTAGTTGAGACATACTATAAACTTAAAGGAAAATATAAACATTTCAGTGATTAGAACAACAAAACATCTAAAGGTGAAGCATGAAACATGAGAGGACCAGAGCCAGAAGTCGAATTAGCTTAAGGGCTTAACTACACCCCTGGAATGAAATGGTATTCTTGTTGGCAATACAAAGCAGACTCTGACAAGTCTAATTAATGAATAGAATTCTTGCCTCTTTTACAACAGATCTTTAAAAACATACCTACTCAGCAGGCCCAAAATTATTTCACTGGGGGGGTACAGGGGCTATCGAGCTGAAATAGCAGCTGTTTTGCTCAGCTCACCTCACATCATACTGGAATCCCAGAGAGTTTTATACTGCATGTGAGCATCCCCCTTCATTCCTCCCCTCCAAAAAGTAAACAATTGTAATAGCCAAGTGAAAAAACTCAGGAAGCAGTTCACAACTCTGTGTACTGCTTAACAAACTCTCAAAGATACTAAAATGGGTTTCAGGGTTTACTTTCCGCTCCCCAGTCTTGCCCAGGCACACATCAGTGAAGTTCAACCTTCGCATGTTCACACATTTCCATATTCCTAACTACCAAAATGGAGGTCTATAAGGAAGACAGTTTCACATTCAGGTTTCCATACGCCTATCAAACATTTTCTGAACCCTGTAAAAAGCGCTAAACTAAGACAGGTCATATAAAGTTTATTAAAGCATCTGTGCATTCCAGCATGGAGTTCACGAATCTTGAATGCAACATTATTCAGCCAATTTAACAAGATTAGCCTGCCTGCTTTTTCCACTTTCTGTCATTTCTTCTTCCATAACAAGCTAGCTTGTAGCTAAGGGAAGCCAAGCTCTTTTAAAGCTTTATTCTTTCACAGCTAGTAAAGTACAGCATTTACAATTGGGAGCTATCATGTCAGAAGCATAGTAGTTTCTCACGGGTCATTCAAAGTGTGCTACACAAACCAAAAACAAGAAAATAGAAAGGAGACCAGGAAGAATGGAGAGTAATTAACAGTTCTAAATTTTAGTTAAACCCTGTTCAACCTTCTGCTTCTCAGATCCAGCTAGACAGCTAATAAGCCTCGTGGAATTCTGGCTCTTAATTAACACACAATTATTCCTCCAGAAGGATTAGAAGTTTCACCAAATGCTCAAGAAGTCGCTTTCTACAGCTCAAATTAGATTACTGCCTACATTTAGGAGCAAGGGTGACTGCTCCGTATTCTATTTGTAACAGACTATTTTTTTTAAATGCAATCACACCTTTAAAGGAGATAAAGGATGCCTGCATTTTCATTGCACAAAGCTTCCCTCTATGTGAGCACATAGCATTCCCGGCCAACAATTCAGTCACTTGAAGTGAAAAGATAACAGCCATTAACGTAAGCATCCCTGTTATACATTAACTCTTTGAAAGCAGAACAATCTGTGAGCAATCACCTTTCTGAAGGCTAATCCAACATTTTATAGCAAAGGTTCTCTGCTCCCTTGCAAGGATCTGATCATCACAACAGAAACACTAAACAAAGCGAAACCAGTTGCACCAGCAGCTTACACCACTAACTTCCACCAGTGTGAACCATGCGTGGTAAACAGCACCCCTGCTGAGGCAGACCACCTTCTTTGTTGGCAATTAGTCCTTCCTTGACTTTTGGCTAAACACATGCAGCACGTTTTAAAGCCCGGCCTCAGTTTTGTGAGAGCAGCAGAAGGTGCGGGTTTTAAATCACAACACTGAAGCACTTGCCCTTAATGAGACAGACAATGCTCAGACCTTTCGCTTACTTTTCCCCATGTACAGCTGTCTTCAAGCCAAAGCCAACTACCATAGCCTTATGGTCACACAGATTCCTTCCTCAAAGAGTAAAAGAGCAGAAACATCTCCTTTCCTCTAAACACGCTAGCGTTCTTCTGCTCCTTCTGGCTGCAACTTCACTTTGTCAAGAAAAGCAGGTCCGTGCTGCAAATTAATACATATTTTCTCAATATGCCACTTAATGAACTAGAGTACACTATGCTAGAAAGGCTTAGAAGACTGACAAATCAGACCAGCTTTAAACTTCAAAACAAAACTGTACTGAGCTCACTCATAGGCAGCAACATGCTAATGGTTAGCCCTTATGCCTTGTTAATCATTTTTGTGCTGCGTGCACAACTCAGTCTTTCACACCTCTTTCCTAAACCAGCTGCAGGTGGCACACAGCACCTCAGAGCTGATGGCAGTTGTCATTGCAGAGGTGAATGTGGTCAGGCCTTACTGACAGCTCCTCAGCTAGGAAAGCTGGGGCTGAGACAGGCTTGCCTTCTCTTCTCTGCCTTTCTTCATCCTTGAAGTTTCTGTGCTACTTACTCCCACACACACCCACCCCCCAAAGTGGGGGCTCATCTGCTTCCAGTAACACTTCTCTTGGTTTTGCCACTCATCCCTGAGCATTTGGTAGGACACTCTACACATTTATCTCACAACTTTGTTATTTGGATGTTTTCTATATGCAAATACCCTCATCCTTATTGCCTCTTTGGTGGTCATGTTGCTTGTATGTCGTACGTAGCTATGCCATCAGTGCTACAAAACACTCACATACTGTTTTTTGAGAATCATCTTAACATGCTCTTATTTGGGTTCAAGGCAAACAAACATTATCACATCTTGATTAATGCACTTATTTGTAAGGGCCTTTGCCTTAGCTATGCTTAAATATACAATTCCCAGGCTGAACAAGTGCTCTTCTACCTGTGGTAGTGAAGTATTTCTTCTACAACCTGTGATACACCCAGCTTATTTTCATACTGGCAGAGAAAGTTTAATGTCATATGGGTAAAAGTCATAATAGGACCAGAGTAGAAGGGGGTGGGGAGTGAAGGTGAAGAGAATTTTTCCCCAAAAGGAAATATTATTTATATATATATATATATATA
>NW_010235964.1:0-870 GCF_000690775.1 Eurypyga helias
GGCCAGGCTGGATGAGGCTTTGATTCATGATTCTATGATTCCACCACACACACAGAGTTCAAAACAAAATTTAATTTCTGTAAGGTGGCATATTGTTCAGTGAAAGTTAACAGTTGATGCTCCATTCCCCCCCATTTTAAAACAAAAATTCAGCCCCCCCTCCCCCACCTCCATCCCCAGCACTCTTTAGTTTACTAGAACAATTCAGGAATCATAGCTTGGAGATAGGAACAGTGAATTCTTGTTATTGGGAGTAGAAATATTTTTCAGATGTGAATGAGATTGAGGATAATTTTTTTCCTCTTATTAATTTCTAAACTGAAGATGAAAAAGTTATGTACATACCACTTATGTACACAACCACACCAATATTTGCAATTATGTTTTCCATACCTTTCTTCAGCAGAGGTTAACATCCTCCTTACCTTTTTCATTACTGCTCTACACTGAGCATGTTTTCATTCAATTGTCCACAATGACATCTACTCAAGTGAATTAGTTCAGAATACAATTATTTTGGAATATATCACTGAGAATTTTAAATTGCCCCATTATTACTTTGCAGTTGCCAATACTGTATTTCATCTGCTATCATTCACAGATTCACAGAGTGGTAGGGGTCGGAAAGGAACTCTGGAGATCATCTAGTCCAACCCCCCCTGCCAGAGCAGGATCACCTAGAGTAGATCACACAGGAACAAGTCCAGGCAGCTTTTGAAGGTCTCTAGAAAAGGAGTCTCTACCACATCTCTGGGCAGCCTGTTCCAGGGCTCTGTCACCCTCACAGTGAAGAAGGGTTTCCTCATGTTCAGGTTGAACCTTCAATTTTCCAGTTCATGGCCATAACCCCCAGTCCTGTCACTGGACACC
>NW_010235965.1:0-721 GCF_000690775.1 Eurypyga helias
GAAACGGGGCGTTGCACCCAGGGTCTGATGGGGATTATTTCACTGGCTGTTATGATGGGGGTCTTCAAGAAGATGGAAAATGACCCCCCACCCCCCACATTGGAATGAACATTTTCCTTCTGCCCTGTGCAGGATTTCTTACGGCTCTTGGTGTCGCCCCGTTTTTACTGTTACCCAAGGGCAATCGGGGATGTAACAGGGACCGTGTCGAACTGCGGAAATAAATGGGATGATGTGTAACCAAAGCCCAATTTTATCTCCCCCTAAACTTCAATTTCCTTTTGCTTCATTTTCTAATCATCAAAAGAAGAGGATTTCCATATTTTTAAAATTCAAAGGGTGACTTAAAAAAACCAGAGACGGGAGACGAAGCCCTGTCGTACCGAGAAAAACCGTAAAGACCCTGCAATGTTGTTAATGTTTCGGTACGTCAGAAATCCCTTGGTTTTGGGACACCCCCGTGTTAAAAATTGCAGAAAAAACGGACTTTTCTGGTCTTTTTCTGGGGCAGTTGTGCAGAACGTTGCGCAACGAGCAGGTGAGCAGCAGTTAAGGTTTGTGGGAAGAGCTGTGCACGGTTGGAGGCTTTGGAAACGGTGGGAAATGAACTTGGGAAAAGCGCTAAAAGGACATTTAATAATAATTAATAATAATGTTAATAAAAAATACCGTAGTAGCGGTAGCGGCAGGCCAAAAAAAAAAAAATATAAATTTAATTATT
>NW_010235965.1:752-1994 GCF_000690775.1 Eurypyga helias
ACCCCCCAGCCATAAGAATAACAATTCTAATTTGAATTATTGATTAAAACCTCTTCACTTCTCTGCCTCACAGAATTTTCCCCACGCTGCCCGAACGTGGGAACAGCCGAGCGAATCGACTGCATCCCGGACCAAGTTGCCTCCAAGGTTTGAAAATATGAGAAAAGAAAGCAAAAAAAAGAAAAAAAAAAGAGGTTTTATAGCCTAGAACTATGGGATAAATCACTGCCATTCAGTTACGAAAAAAATTACCTTGTTTGTACCAGAGCTGGTTGGTTTTTAACCGTTTTTCAACTGGCAAATACCTGAATAATTTTTACCGATGTGCAGGCACACAATAGTAAATAATTTAATGATTTTCCACCCATTACCAAGGTGGGTTTTTCTCCCGGTGGGAGCACTTGGAGCAGCATCAAAGTCCATCCGTGCTGATTTAAATTGAAGTCAGTTTAAACTGGGCCAACACCAACCGGTTTGGAAATAGTCCCACCTCCCTGAAACTGCCTTTTTTTGGGCGTGATGTCAGGTACTGACGTTTGTAATGACGGATTAAAACCAAAATTAGCTCATTGTGGCATTTTTAGGCTGTAATACTGCAATATTTTCCAAAGCAAACTGAGTCCCCGTCGCTCTCTCCCATTGGTGCTCTCTGGATAACGAAGCGCAGAATTTAGGAAACGAGGTGAATTATTTCAGTTTTCCAGCAAAAAAAAAATATTATAATGTCATAAAATAATATTTAATGCAATTTGGCCCCCAGAACCGTAATTAAAGGTCAGAATTTGCTTCTCCACGGGAGGTGGCACGTAGGATCGGCGCGACCTTGCGGATCGTTGTAATCTTTAATTAATACCTCGGAGCCTCCCGTGCCGTGCCAGGGCACTGACATTAAATATTAACGTACAACTCCCTATCCGGGTTGAAGTTACGGTTTAGCAGTAGTGCTGAGGTTATAATTTAATATCGATATCAAATATCGCTGAATTTGAGAGTGCCGTCACGTGTCGCGGGAAACCTTCTCGCCACCGTCCCGCTGCGAATTCTGTTCGTCTATTGGCTTAAGTTTTTATTTCGGCCCCGCGTGGGGCATCGCCCGCGGGATGGAATTGGGGTGTTTTAAAGAGGTTTGGTGCAGAGGGAGCGGGGCCGCACGTGAACCAGCTGAAAATTGTATTTCCTGCATGAAGAGTTGATTCTGCAGAATTGTCGGGTTTATTTCAATAATAATAATAATAATAACAA
>NW_010235966.1:0-12999 GCF_000690775.1 Eurypyga helias
CCCCATCGCCCGCCGTCCCCTGCGCACCCCGGGGGGAGAGCCCCCGCCGGTACCGAGGGGCTGGCGAAGGCCTTTCCGTGAGCAAGGTTTCCAAATTCAAGTGAGCTTTTCTCCCGAGGCTGACGCCCGCTGCTTACGCGACCCGTGCGAATGGCGAAGGAAAACAAAAACTCAGCAAAGTCTCTCACAAATGCCAGTGCTTTTAAACATTAAACGACTTCTCAGTTCTTTGGATGTGCGGGTCTCACCCACAAAGCAACCTTCCTAGAAAAAGACAAATAAATTAAAGGAAAAACACACTAATAATGCCTTTCTGCTTCCTAAGTGACAAAAGTACTACCTTGAAACACTCATTTTGGCATGTACAAGTTGGGGGGAAGGGAGGCCCGGGTGGGGATAACCTGGCAGTGTTTGTAACACGGGTGGGAAGTGCATGCCAAGACAAGGCTGAAGATACACCCTGCAGTCAAGAGAAGCACTCTCCTTCAGTTCATCTCGGCATTAAGAATGAAAAGATTGTAACATAAAGCTTTGGCCATTTTTGAATCTACTATATACAATTTTTTTTTTTTTAAACTACATAGTCATAAATTAAAGCAGTGATTAAATAAGCGTATACAAAATGTAATTAAATTAAAAATCACAGCACATTATCGAGAAAAAATAGGAACCATTTATCACAGCAGAGAATATTTTTTTTTTTTACCCTGTGAAAAGAATATCGACTAGCAAACACAAAGCATCCCAGCTGAAACAAAAGAAATCAAAGCCACGTTTCCCTTTCTTGTGTTCACCGCAAACAGCGATCTTTACCCACTTTGAAACATTCCCAGGAATAAGATCTTCCTTGAGTATAACAGAGAAGTTCTGCCAAAAAAAAAAAAAAGGAAAAAAGAAGAAACCCAAACCCAAAGCAAATGATATAAAAGGAATATACAAACAAATGACCCCTACAAAATAAATAAGAATTATAAAGCTTTTTTTAAGTAACCTTAACAATTATCAAACTAGTAAGTTCTGCCTTATCACATAGACTCTCTATACAACATAACCCTAAAGATTTATTACTATGAGGTATTTGGAGGAATTGGTAAAAGCAATGCACGGCCTGTCTGGGCTGAGGGACTCAAGCTGCTCAGGGCGGGGGGTAAAAAAGAGGGAACCTTTGGTTTGTCAGCAAGAAAGTGGAAAAAAACATTTTCCTTTGGTATCAAAGAAAGTTTCATTGCATGGTTGCACGGCAAAAAGCACCACGGTGAAGAATTATTCCTTTTTTCATTAGTGGCCTTTCTAACAGGCTGAGGTATTCAAAGAGTATAAGGTGAGAGATAAAGAGGTCAACAGCGGTTTAACACTTTGGTTCAAGCAAGGCACTCGTCCTATGAGTTTACAAAGTTTGCAACATGTTTGCCTAGAGCTTTATTATTATTATTATTATTATTATCCTTACCATCGTCAGTAGTAGCAGTTGTAGCGAGAGAAGTATTCGTAAGGTTATTAGCATTAAGAATGAAGACAAGGTCACACACTGAGTGAAGGTGAGGAAGGGGGAGCAGGGGGATGGGGGGTAAGAAGTAGGATGAGTTCCCTTTCCAGACCAAGGCCGTGCATGAAAAATCTTTGGTATTCTTTGGTATCATCAATGTGATTAAAATCACCAATGGAAATCGAGTGAGGTAGCGTCTTTGGTTCACACTATAAATAGTAGATCTTTACACACTTTTTTTTTCTTTTTTTCTTTTTTTTTTTTTTTTTAACACGTGGAAGTAGCTATTCCTTACCTTTCGCTTCTTTGTCTTTAGCAAATAGTTACCAAATGTATTGTAAAGCTAACCACACCACAATAATAAACCAGGAGGCTAAGCAAAGTCTCAAAATTAGCCCCTGGGCCTTTGAATGCACCCAAACGCAGCGAGATAGAAAAGGGTAAGTGCTTTCTCTTTGTTTGCTAAATGCATAGTTTTCATCCTTATGTACAAAGGAGGAGGAAGAGGAGGAGGATAGAAGGAAGAGTAGTAGAAAGAAGGACCGATTTTCGGGGTAAAAATGTCTTGTTTACAACTCAGGTGAGGAGAGGTGTCCGAAGACTCTTTGGTATAAGCTCAGTGGTGTTTCCGAGCCCCCGGGCAGCATCCACCAGCCCCGTGGCCTGATCCCGAAATCCCTCTCAGGATAAGAGCAGTGCCGGTGGACGCCCCCAGCCGCTTTGCCGCTTGAGAATTTCCCCCTGGCGTGTTTGGGAGCCGGAGCAAACCCTCAAGCCAAAGCCCGGCCGCCGGCTGGCTCACTCACTCGCTCGTGGTGGGTTTGCTGTACCTGAGTAAGGAGAGGAGGCTGAGGCCCCGGAAAGCAACGCGGGGGCTGATGCAGCGGTACGGGTCGGTCTGAATTGCTTCTTTTTTTTTTCCTATTTTCTTTTTTTTTTTCTTTTTTTTTTAGATTTTTTCCCTGGAAAGCTAATAATGCCATTTACAATGGGGATGGATGCGACAGTTCACCTCTCGGCCAGCCTCCCCTCCTGGGTCACTGCGATCGGGTTCGGATGCAGCCCATGAGTCGAACACGCCTTCCGAAAACCCTCTCGCCTGTGGAGACACTATCTCCCGATGCTCCCAACCTGGTTCAGGTTCTGCTCCCTCTCCCAACCCTTCCCGGCAGATTTTTAGGTCCTTTCCTTGTATTTGAAACTAATCTCAGTTTTGTCAGGAATGAAGTGAACCGAAAGACTAACACTAACGTGACGGAGACGGGCTTTCCTGTCTAACGCCAAACGCAGCATTAGAGAGGAGCTCCCCTTTTTAGGATGCCCCGCTGAGGAATGGCAACGATCCCAGCCAGGGAGCACCGGGGTGACCTGTCCGTGCTTCAGGCGGTGCGGCCGGGCACTCTGCTCGGAGGTAAAACAGCTTTACAGGTAGAATGTGCAGTTCCAGAGTTATTTTGCTTCGTGTTATGAAAGGAATTAAAGAAAAGTGAGTCCTTTGCCTGCTCAGAGTACGGGGCGCGTATTGCTTATGGGAAGAGTGGTTTTGTTCCTAATGGCTTATAAAAAAAGAACAAAAGGTCTATATATACTTAAACAGATGTGTAAAAAAAAAACCCTCAAACCACTTAAAATCCGTAACTTGTGCATCAGTTTTAGTGTGTGTGGATGTATGTGCGCGCGTGTATACGTACATACACCCCCATAAAAACGTGCGTGAGTGTATCTATACACAGACCTATTCAGGGGCTTGCGTGTGTGTGTGTGAGAGATCCTGAAATTGCATATTGGGTGCAAATTTAATGCTGGTATGAAAGTTCTCTTTGGTTTCAGCAAGTAGTCTCTAAAGACAATACAATGGAAATACTAAAAAATGCGGCAATGTACTTTGAATTTCCCTGCATTTTTAAATTCTCAAGTTTTAAATAAATAAGGCTTTCTTTTCTAAACTATAGGTACGGTACAAAGCAGTGTTTTGCTGGAAAAAAACTAAAGCATTAGTTATCACTGTCCTTTCCTAACCTTACTAATGAGGCTGCGCTCACAAGGTACTTTATATGTGAGCTTATTAACGTTTCCATGTCAATTATGTCTCCGTGGGGATGGAACACTTTAAAAGAAAGCTCGCTCCAACTGAAGGTAAGCTAGAGACTCGGAAAACTCGTGGATTACATCACATTTTCACAGACAGTTGCTTTGTCAGTCTTAAAGTGGGCTTAACGTAGGAAAATGTGGAGAAATATTCGGTGCCAAAAATCTTGGGTTTGTTTGACTTTTTTTTTTAATAAAGAAATATTTCAGCGGTATTCTAAACGCTTCCTGGAAATTAACTATACCCTGAACCTTGACTAGACCCTGTCCTCTCAGGAAATCACTGGTGCTACGAAGTTGCTTAACTTTGGTGTCACTAGTATTTTGGGTGGGCTTCATCCCAAAAGCCAGTATCTCCTATTGTTGATGGTGGTTCGATGCTAGTTTACCTTGAATTTTCCTTTCTCTCTCTCTTTTTTTTTTTTTAAAGGGTGTAAGTAGGACTACCTATTTCTAATCCTTGCGTTGGGCCTAGACCTGCAAATTTGGTAACTTTGGAATTGAATACACCTAGTAGAATTACTACAGGAATTTGAAACACCAGTTAGGAATCTAACAGGCACATGTATGGTTTTAAAGTCTAGTTTCCCCTTAGGCTAAAATTTAATATGCAGATGTTGCATGCTCTTCTTCTTAGTTTTATCGGAGTAGGAACGGGATGATTTCTCTTCTACGGGTCTGTTAGCAACAGAGCATTTAAAGCTTTTCAGCTACAAACTTTAAACTACTTCATGCATTATCCTGATTAATAGATGAGCAAGAAAGAATGCGGAGGGCAAAAGCTCAGCCTGCTACACACAGATACGAAGCCACAAAACATCAGGCTGTATCGCGGTGTCGTGGGAATTTTGCTATTGACTTCAGAGGCACCATGATCTGGCCTTCCAAAAGCACTACCGGAGCTCCTCCCGGACCTCTTCCCACCAGCATTAACTGACGTCGTACCACTGTTTTCAATAGGAAAAGACCACGAGCCTTCCAAGCTACTGCTATTCCTTCGCCTAGTGAAGTCAATGGGTAGAAAAAAGCTCACTCACGTCAATGAGTATTGATCAGACGCCGAGCCCTGTGGTTTTACACTTCACAATTCTCATTTTTGCATACAAACCGCCTCAGGTCCCCCGTTTGCAGGCTAGATGGCAGAGCTGAGCCGTATTTATATGCAGCGCACGGTTTGCAAAGAGCGCTGCTCAACGGGATTCCAGCAACAGCAGCCCGGGAGACCGCAGTAAGGGGATGCACGCACGAGGGCTACCACGCTACCTTACACATGGCTGTGGCAGCCCCTTTCCCTGCTCCCGTTGAAGTCAGCGGTGAAAGGGCAGGCTGACTCCAATGGAAGCAGCATCCCGTTACCAGTACCTGTGCTCTGAGAGGGGCTGCGAGCTCCTCGGGTGACATTCTTTCTTGCCAATCACGGAAAGAAACAATAATGTGGTTTTACTAATTGCAAATAACAGTCTTGATTACAAGTTTTATGTGTTATACAGTTAGATTAGTTTATACCTATAACTCTACATAGTATTTTGTGTAAAAATAGCTTTGGAATATTAAAATCATTGCAATAAAATACCTGCAATATAATTATTAAATGTGTTCTTTGGTAGCTAGTCGATTTTTTTTTTTTTAATGGATGGAATAGTTTTCCTTTTTTAAATCTGAACATTCCTTAACAAACAAAGAGAATGCACTGGTTTAGGTACCATTCAAAATTTCTTTGCCTAGTTTGAACTTGTTTCCGGGCGTTGCACCGGTTAAGTTCAAACCACGAAACAGCAAAAATCACACTACCGTTCAAATGGATTCAGACGACTCCACGCTTTGTTGACCGTGCCACGGCACGACCCTCTCTGAAGACCAGCCCTGACTAAGTCCCTAACCACCGGCGTGTACGCGGTACGGATACACTATACACCTTCACGGCAACTGCTGTGGAAATGAAGAGCCGTATCCAAAGAGATGTCCGTTCGATGACAAGAAATCACTATGCTCCAAACCACTAAACAGCCAAGTACGGTGAAGATGATGATGGGCGAAGGTGTAAGACCGGTG
The DNA here is from genome assembly GCF_000690775.1 of Eurypyga helias. Taxonomy (NCBI): domain Eukaryota; kingdom Metazoa; phylum Chordata; class Aves; order Eurypygiformes; family Eurypygidae; genus Eurypyga; species Eurypyga helias. Next base: position 5,627 of record NW_010235966.1, read on the forward strand.
GTCTGTTTCTCTTCTCTCTGCGTTCTGCTTCATTCCCTCCGTTCCGCTTTCTTCTTCCACTCTGTTTTTTGCAAGTCGTCGTCCTACTAAAGTGTGTGTCTTAGAACAAAGTCATAATGCAGGTGAAATAAGTCTTTGGTTTCTTTGGACTTATAAATAACATTTTTTTCAAATAGTTCTAAGTATAAACCTGCTATCTTGAGGTCCTGGTCTGTCTTTATTTATTATTTATTTATTTTTAAAGCTTTTCCACCGAGGTTTAGTTCGTGGTTATTTCTTCATGCTTTGGTACAAGTGCTTGATGAAGAAGATGAGTTGCCTGAATTGGAGCTGCCCTCGTCTTGCCACTTATCCAGACTCCTCCTCCGTGCATTCATGAAAAAGTTGCTGACGGTGCTCAGCTCCAACCCGAGCTGCTGGGAAATGGTGATTTGTAATTCTTTGGATGGACGCTTATTTTCCTTGAATATTGCATGTAGAGTTCGACGCTGGACATCTGTGAAGACCAACCGAGGTTTTTTGGGTGTGTTCCCTCTATCCTTCCCGTGCTCTTGTTCTTTCCTCTTGCACGCTGCAAGAAAGGGGAGGGTGGTTAGAAAGGGCTGGCGGAGGAGTATGCAGGAATTCAGTACAGGACAAACTAGGGGAAAGGGACTGTTCATCTCAGCTTCCAGACTTGGAAAGGACGTGTGACACATCAATTTAGTTTTTTAATTTCTCACAGACGATAAAAATATGAGGAATAGAAATTAGGAAATACCTTTATCATTGGCTGTTGAAACTCAGCCGATGCTATTGCTCAGGGTTTACACTTTGGTAACGCCCATTCATGCTGAGAATTTAACTATGGAATATCCCTACAAGGTAGAGTGGGAATTCACTGAGCTCTGAGGTCAACCTCGCCCAACTTTTTACCCTCATTATCTGTTTTCAATTAATTTCCGTAGCTTTTTATTGGCTGGGAAATAAGGAATTGGGAGAAACCAGGTTGCTACTACAGTCTTACAGGTCAGATGATTACACATTCCGAACAAAATAAACCACATTTTGACATGCAGAACAATGATACAGTAAATCTTCCTTATAGACTTTCACCCCGTTTCATCTATCATCCCTCCTTTCCCTTTCAGAACGTTATTTAGCTCTACAGTACTAAAGGGCTCCTGCAATTTAAAATCTGCCCTGCGGATCACCTGCCAGGCAGGATCCAACGGGGCTGGAAAAGCGACTCCCGGACACCCCCACCAGCCTTTTACTGCCTGCCAGCTCATCTTTGTTAGCATTTCACTCAGATAAAGGGTTTCCTTGGGAGGACAGATCGCTCTGTCTTGCTTTCAAATAGTCTGAAGCTGTCCATTTCCCCTTTTTTCTCTAACGATGTCTTTTAATGCGCATTTAGAGATGTATTTCTGAAGGTAATATGGATGTTCTGTCTCTGTGCCTGTCTAGTCCCGCTTTCTGTGGAGATCAGTGCTGATTACACGCAGGATTTTGTGCAGCCTCTCCACCTATTCCACGGTTATTGGAATGAAAACAGCAAATTACTTGACAAAGGTCCTTCCTACATCTTTTATTGCTGCAGAGCGCCAGCCTTGGCACGAGGGCTTAATTGCTCCCGGGAGGTATAAAAAGACTCATCTGCCTTTTGTACTTAAAGGAGCGGCAACGGCGCAGATCAGGCAGCAAGACGCAAAGGCACCTACTGCCCTCCCTACACCCTGGCCACTGCGCAGGTTCTGGGCTGGAGAGCAGGTTTCTTGATGCAAGCGACCCCCACTGAAAAGCTGCTGAACTCACCGTGGGGGCTGGTGCCTACTGAAATAATTCTGCGTCCCCACTGAACGCCAACACTGATAACCCACGGGTTGAGAATACTTTTGCAAGAATAGCCTGTTATTTACTGACAAATATTAGGGATGAGGAGCAAAGAAGACATACACAGAATCTCAATCCTTTATACACGTCCAACCACGTGACGACCAGAAGTTCCCATGAAAGCAGCCGCAGAAGCTCGGCTCTGTGACCTCCAGCTCCGACTGCCTACGGGCGGTGCACAAAAGGAGACAGACCGAGCTCAGGTAGTGAGCCATGCCTAACGCTTCACGTCTGCTCACGCTGCTCTACGCCTCCTGTTTTCACAGACCACGCAAATTTCAGCTTTCACCTAGATGCACCCTGCAGATGCAAAATCCTCACTACGCGAACAGCGACCCAAGCCAGTACTGGGCAACGCTTCATCGGGACTCGTCACGTTGCAGGTGACAGTCACAGCAGCAGGGGACACAAAGCCAGTTCAACGAGCGGGGTAAGCCTCTGGGGTTCCAATCACCACCTAGTACACAAGTTCTCTGAAATCACAGAGAATAACAAAAAACCAACTGCGTGTTGTGAAACTAACCTGCTTAGCACGCTGTCTTCCTGAAATTTAATAGAATTTCCTTAGAAAATGTCCCAAGGGTTCCAACATGCCATGTCCTTGAACTTCAGCGGTATCAGAGGCCTCATAATTACCGCTGGTAACGTCACGGGGCTGAAACATGAGTTGCCTCCTCTTCAGCGCTACTCCCGTTAGCGTTCAGGGGAGGCAGATTGAGGGCAGCAACTTTCCAATGCACTGGATTGTTTGGAGAGCCCTTGCAGAGAGTACTGCCAGGCCCCGGCTTGTGAGCAGCAAGGGTGGATACCACCTTTCATCTCCTGCCTTGTCCAGCCTCTGGAATATTAATAGCACTTAAAAATAAATAATGGTGATAATGAAAAACCGTTATAGGGTTTCCTTACGATCGTTTTCCCTGCACTGGAGCCAATCAATTTTAATAATAAATTGTAGCTTCCAGCTTGCCAGAGTACACCACAGGAGAAAATCTGCTCTGACGTGCAAGTCCATCCAGAGCCGGCACAGCGAGGGCCAGCTCGCGCTGCGAGGGCTGCCAAACTGGGGCCATCCAGGTGACAGCAGCCTGCGCTCACCCTGGTCACGCTCCGAGAACACGGCTACGCCTGCTTGGGCCAGGTCCTCCTCTGACGCCGGCAAGGGTGTCCATGGAAGTCAGAGGCTCCACTGACCAAAACCCTTTTTTGGAAAAACACCCGAGGCTGTCTTCAAAACTGCTTATCACATGTCTTTATAAGGATTTTATTTTAAGTAGCAGAAGCTACTGAAAATAATTTGCACTGACATCCTTCCTGCACCACTGCCCTTGAGCACTGCCAGCAGACCCTCTCCCAGAGCACAGAGGCTGAATTCCAGTGCTTTGGAAGGCGCCGTGCTCACCGGAGCCGTGCACCTCTCCCATGGCACACCTACTCACACACTGCCCTCACTCCCCCGTGCAGGCAGAGGTGCTCCTTGGCTCTGCCGCCCCAGCTGAGCCACGCTCCTTGCGATGCCCTGTGAAAGAGCCTTAAGGAAGCCTAGTTAAGAAAAAAGCAAAGCGGAGGATAAAGAAAGAGTCGCTCTGGCAACAGACGGGCAGCTATGAGAGTGTAATATTATCAGTGCCAGAAGGAGCCTTATAAATCCACTGCTGAACTCTGGCCTCTTCCAGTCACTTCCATCTTCCTCTGCCCTGAGCAACAGATATTTTTGACACTTGCAATTCTCCTGATACAGCTCATCAATCTATTTTTGTCTCCCTTTGTTCCTTCTAAGTCGCCCGAGGGATTTGGCCGAGTTAACGTGCCAAACCCCGTAAGCTTGAGGCCTGGTTGCCGGTGCGTGGTGCAGAACCGGGGGTCTCACCGCTGCAGCTGCGCCCTCGCTGCTGCTCTTCCACAGCACCCGGCTGCCCGGCGTGTGCAGAACGGCGGGATCAGTCCTGCTCTGCCGGAGGTGCAAGCAGGATCTCGTCCCCTGTGAAAACGCACTAATTGCATCTTTAGGTTGAGAGAGCGAGGAGGATATTTTGCCCACCTGTGATGTGAACCACACTGTTCTGTCAGTCTAAAAGTCAAGATTACAATAAGCTCAGGTGTTAACCCTGACGCTTGATCTAGGCTTTCATCCCTAGAGGCTGGATTTCTTTTTAAAAATCTAAGGAAAAAAAACCCTGATTACCATAAATCAATCTTTGGGAGCACTCAGTGCGTACACGTGTGCCGAGCTGCATGTGGCAAACACTGATTTGCCTTTCTGAAAACCCAAAGCAAAGAACAAAACCAGTAAGAAACCTGCTTTCTGCTGTTTTGTCTCGGGCACAGAATGAAATACCACCACAAGTTTTGCCGGCTTCTTTTGTGGAAAATTGGCACCAGAGCAGGGGGAACAACAACGGAAAATCCTTGGGCAAATGCTGCCCAAGCCCTGTGGCTAGTGATGAAGGCAGAGGACCACTCACTGCGAGAGGCATCGCCCAGCTGGTGGCCCACCACACTGCCATCGCGGAGCGTGTGCTCGCAGACACTGCATGGAAAAGGGGCAGGTGCTGAGGAAGAAGAAGGTGGGTTTAGGGTGTTTCAGACCTCGCCCCTAGCAAGCTGTGCCCTTACACACCCAAGGCAGGACAAAGGGAATGTGCCTGCCCAAGCGCGTCGCAGCGGCACGGCGTGGCAGCTCCTCTTGGAAGTGCACGGGCCACCAGTGCCTTGCACGCGCCTTCTCGCCCCGTGGAGGAGGAAGCCAAGGCACGCAGCAGGTGTCTGCTTACAGGGAGCCCCTTTTCCCTGTCTGTACGCAAAGCGGGTCCAGCCCAGCACCTGGGAGACACAGACGATAATGTCTCCAGCCATGCTGAGTCCAGAGCCTGGCTGACACGGGGAGGAGCCCATGTGCTGGCCACCAACGACGGGACATGGGGCCTTTCACCCGGAGGTGAGAGGTCACGCTTCCTGCTCTGGCCCGGGTCACTGCTGACCACAAGCCATTATTGCTTGACGGCCATCGAGCACCCGGTATGAGATGAGGCACTGGCCCTGTCTCAGCGCCCCCGGAGCAGGTTCACACTACGCTAATTTCCATCAGGTCTGACACATTGTTTGGCACCTATTAGCACCATGGTTGGAAGCACTGAGCCAGAGGCTATGGACAGGAGTCTATAGGAACCCATTTTGCAGCTGAAGTGTTCATTTTGGGGAACAAAGAGGACTGTGCATCTCTCAGGACTGTGGGCTAACAGGACCTCAGCTCTGTCTTGCCCGAGGAGGAACTTTCTGGTTGCTTCACATCAGAAGGTAAACTCAGCACTAGCTCTGGGGTCTTCACCACCACCCTCACTGGACTGCTTCAGTTTTCACGACTGTCCCACCCTCACCGTTCATGACCATTGTATTTGCTTCAGACAGGTAGGAGAAAAAAAACCAAAACCAAATACTCCAGTGCAAGATTCCCAGAAAACAATGAGGAGTTTACAAGCCAACAGCTTCATTGCTGTGGGTTCAGAGCAGTCACCCTCCACAGAAGTGGGAAAAGCCCAAGAAATTGTGCACCCCAGCCTAAAGAAGAGCCAACAAAAGCCATGCGTTTCTGCATGTGCAACGGGGAAGAGAGGAGATCTAACATATCTAACATATTTCAAGTCAATATGCTAGATTGACTTGAAAGCGTTATCAGTTGTTTTCTGATGGTCACCTTTTCCCCCTCCTCTTGCAAAGCCTAGTCGTTTAGCTATCCCGACCTCATGTGCACAGGACATGCCTTAGAGACATAAAAACCCCTTTCAGGATTCCCTCCTTACATGTATTTTTTAATCTCTGTTGTGTCAGGTCTATAAAGGCTGGGACCTGCCTCAGCTACAGGCTGAATTGCACCCACAAAGACCCAGGGAATCTCTTTCTACAGCTTCTAGTTTTGAAACATTGCAACATACCCAATAACGTTTTTAGAGAGTGAAAACTCTCTAAAATACCCTTCCCCGGTACAAGCTAAAGAACATCCTGGAGGATATTCTTCTAAAGGAGGCTCGGCCTTTGGGTGGGGAAGGCAGCAGGATTTCCATAGGAGGTTGGAACTGCTTAAGGACTTTGGCCGTCAGAGATAGCCCTAATCACACTGGCTACAACAGCGCGGTGGAAGCCAGTAGCCAAAAGTTTATGGTAAATTCAGGGTGATGATAATACATAATAAAGTGTGATAAGCTCCATCCTTATCATGTGAATAACACCTCTGGAGCGTGCAGAGAGACACACAGATGGCAGATCTTTCCTAATGGTCAAAAACTTCATATTTGGGGGACCATAAGAACAAGGTAAGGGGCCTGTAAGACACATCCTACCCGCGAGCAGCCTTCACCAGATGTACTGAAAGCAAGCAAATCTGCTTGGCACGGGCAAATAACCACAGCTGCTGTGTGCCATTCGGTGGTCCTCTGCACTGCCCCATCCTGCTCGTCACCTCCTGGTGGCCTTTGAAGGAGCTTGGGAGACAGGATCCCTTTGGAAAGGTGCTGCATGAGACAGAGCCCTCTGCACGTCAGGGCAGCTCAGGGCCACGTGCTCCTGCTGTTAGCAGGCAGCGTGGATGCTGCGCAGAGCGTTCCCCGTAGCTTCAACCCCCAGTAGGGTAAGGCCACGCACACGCCAGTGACGAAAGCTGATGTGGGTGACAGAATGCATGGGCTGCTCCCCAAAACTTTCAACTGAAGGGAGCGTCGGCTATTCTGAAATGCCCGAACCCACGCTAGATTATTTCTTAGGACTCCCGGAACCATTCAGCGTATTGCACTTGGTCTCTAGTGATTTGTATTTGCGCCGATTTAGAGTGTGGGAGTCTCCATCTACTCCCAGGTCATTTGGTCGCTGTCTTGCTTCCCTGACATCAAGCCCGGGCAATATCCCTCTCCTTGAAAAGAGGAGAAACAAAACATGTTTCTGCATGGGAAGCTCACAGGATGACATCAGCCTGCCAACACACAGATCCCAGCTGAGACTGGATGGTAAACATCTTGCTCCCGTGCGCTGTATTACAATGAGTGACCTTAATTTGCTGCCCCTGGAATAATGAAGAGAATCGGACTAAGGAGCGCTGACTCAGCAGTTTTGGGCCTTACACCCACTTGCAGCGTTGATGGGTCTGTCACCACTGGCACGAGCTGACGTCACCATCGCAGAATATGCTGCTAAGTGGGTCAATCAGGGGAAAGCACCCGATTTTCCTGCCCTGTGATTTAAAGGAAATGTTACATTTCTTCAGCCAGGTCTCTAGTTAACCGTCTCGCTGGGACAAACAGCTCTTTGCCTAGCATAAGTAATTGGGATTTAATCACTTTAACTGCATCTTAATTACCCTGGATGAATCGTAAGGACATTTAATAGCAAAGATTAAATTGCCTTAATGAACGATTTTTGCGACTACGTCAATATTTCAGCCACGCGGGCCCTTCCCGGTCCGGACCCCCCCGGTTCAGCGGCGCAGACAGCCCCCGGCCCCTGGGTGGCGC
>NW_010235967.1:0-243 GCF_000690775.1 Eurypyga helias
CACCCACTGTGCCCCCTGCACAACCACCACGCCCACTGCATAGACACTGTGCCATGTGCCCACCCTGCCCCTTACACACCCACCACAGATCTTACACACCCACCTTGCCCCTAGCACACCCAACACGCCCTCCATGTGACCACTGACCCTTGCACACCCACTATGGCTCTCTCCCTGCCCCTTACACATCCAACACACCTTCCATGTGCCCTCACTGCCCCTTGCACACCCACTGTGCCCCCT
>NW_010235968.1:0-3891 GCF_000690775.1 Eurypyga helias
CCGCCCCAGGGCGAAAGCACCCGGTTCGGGTCTCGCGCTCGCGGCATCCGCCCCGTCGGCATCGCCTCCCGCCGGCTCCGGACGGAGGTGGCGTTACTTCGCCGCAATCGGCACCTCGCAGGGGCCTTGTCGCAGCTCAGCCCTGTTCATAAAGATGTGTCTGTCCGCCCCTCGGTGCCTTGCGGGTTTGCAGCACCCCACAGCCCAGACTGCGGGTTTAGGTGCCTTGCAGAAGGGTTTGAGGTTCTCCCTGGACAAACACTGAATGAAGTAACCGCAGACGATTCGGAACTTGTCCTAATTTATGACTGACAGCTTTTACATTTTGTAGAATCCACATCATTACAGGCAGTTTCTCCTCGTGCATTATCTTCCTTTTCCTTCCCAAGTTCCTGCTTGCCCCAGGCAGTTCCGTTCCGAGGAAGCCATTGGCAGACTTCACTGCTGGCATTCCGGGCATCCCTGCCCATGAGGTGAGTGCCACCGCCATCACTTCTGCAGAAGTGTTCCCATCCTCTGCGTTCCCCCAATTTTCCCAACTCCAAACTAACCTTTAACTATGGATGCTCGCTTTTAAGTCGTTCTGCGTAAAAGGAGCCAAGGACAGTTGGCCTCTGGAGGAGCATTTAATGGTAACCTACACAGTTAGCACCTTACGCTTGCGTGTGGTTGTATTTGTGGCCGGAGAAGTTTGGATTTAAGCTGCGCTCCAGAATTCCCCTTGGAGCAGCAGTGGAAATGAAAGCCCAGTGGACCCACGCAGCGGTACGCGAGGCAGCCTGCGTTCACACTCTGCTACATCTTGGTGCCCATGTTCTGTTTTGATGCCACCAGATGTGAAATAACCTGGTAGCTGTTAGGTACCACCAAACTGTTTCACACCCTGAAAGTCACTCAATCTGCAGGGCAGGAATTGATGTCCCAGAGGTGCCCTGTAACCCTGAGTTGTGTTTGTGGAGCGTGGGGTGCGTGACCTTGCATATTGCGGATCTACAGAAAGTGCAGCAGGAGAGTAACACGTGCACCTTGCGTTTGGTGCCAAATGTGGAGATTGTAAAAGCATGCACAGAACACCTTACTCTGCTCTTTAACGGGGGGTGACAGGAGTATTTGCAGATAAACCCGTTACCTGCTCTGCTGCGTGCTGAGCAGGTGCGGAACGATTCCAAGTCAGTTTTTGTGGAACTTCTCGGGTCATTCTGAAGTTCAACACAAAACTGGAGGTTGTTTTTCTCAGGCAGGTACAGTTGTTTTTGCAGAAAATCTCACACAAGACCTATTACCGTCTCCTGGAAACACCATTACTTGAACAAAGCTAACGGCTGGAACGTGTTAGGGACCAAATTAACCAGTGGGAAGGAACAGTCCTTAGAAAAGTGGAAGTTGCCAGTGATTAAGTGACAAAACAGCTTCTTTCATTGGTGTACTTCCCTTGTAGAGCACAACCAAAGAAGAAGAAGAAAGTGGATGTAAAGAGAGAGCAAGCACAAAAAGATCGTATGAAAAAGAAGATTAAGAAGCTGGAAAGAGCCGCCCCAGAAATGATTCCAATTGAGGATTTTATAACGCCACTTAAGTACTCTGACAGCAACAGGTAAGTCAGACCGTCTGTCACCGAGCGTTTGCGTTCGCGGTCGAAACGCTTCCGGTTTCTTGCTCTGCAGAAGTGCAGCGGACTGCCAGCCCTGGTACAAAATCTTACCTACTTCTACCAGAACAAAGATGTGGAAAACGTATTTTATTTGCTCCTCCTAAAAGTAACGAAAAAATAGTAACGTGAATTTCCTGTTAGAATGACTGTAGAAAACCCTTAAATGTACCCTTCGGGTTTGGTGGGGGTTTGTGTGTCACGTATGTTTGTTTTAATTTGCTCTTTGGTGTACAGACTATTTTGGGATTAGCGTTACCTTTTCTTTATCAGGGTGAGAAGTCTTCCCCCTCTGTCATATGAGGAGACTGAAAGAAGAGTTTTACTTATGAAAAAGTGGTGTTTGTTTAAGCAGAAACAAGATAAGGCAGAAAAGCAAGCGATTCGGAGCCTCGTAGAAGCTCAACAAGAGGCACTCAAGGAACTGCGCCTTGAATCCGAGGAGCTGTATCAGGCAGCAATCCGACGAGATGAGGGGCTTTTCCCCTTTGAGAGAGAGGGACCTAATTATACCCCACCGCTTCCTGGCTACGATCCTCCTGAAGGGAAATGCGTTGATATCACCAAAGTTTATACGCACTGATGGAGGAGTTTGTTGTTCATCAGGCCTGAGCTACTCGGCCAAATGCAGGAGGAAAGAATGGAGTAAGAATGAACAATTCCTTCTGCACGTTGAAATACTGTAGATGTGTGACAGTAAAAATATCCCAAATCCATGTTAATGAAGTATCTGTTTGTTTGAAATGGCTATCTAAGCAATAAAACACCCAACAAACCTACACTGCCTTACACTTGCTCCATACGCTCTCGAGCAGCATTTTTGTTCTGCCTCAATCACACCTGGAAGATTCCTGTGCTACGAGGAAAGCGTCACGGTCATCGCAGCAGTCTGTACTACACAGGAGGTAGCAGCTGGCTGTTGACTGCCTTTTTTACACACTCACTGAAGTACTTTGCACAGATGGAAAACAGACTGTGACAAAGCCAAAATCAAGGGTTGGTTGGATTTTTTTTTTTTTGGTATTGCCACATAACTAAGGACAAACCCTTAGAAACTTAGTTACAGTAAACAAAACAGATCTCTCAACTCATTTAAACCTTTTATTTTTGTTGGATACTGTCATTGATAAACACTGCTGTTGTGCAAAGAGGCAGTGTTGCAGTTTCAGGGTCTACATCATCTTACCAGGTAGGAAGCTCTTAACACAAAACAACAGTGAAATTGGGGAAATGCCTTTTAAATGCCAGTGGTTGTGATTGTCCTGAACTGGCAGGGAGGAGTTCCAGCTTTTGGTTTCCCATTTGGCAGGCTTGGGGTGGGTCCCTTGTTCCAAAACTGCACAGCAGGGACTGGTAGGGGAAGGGGTCCTCATCTAGCAAGAGGAGCTAGATCACGTATGCACTAATTTGGGAGTTGCCTGCTGAGATGAAATCCTAAGGTGTAAGACAGTACTAAGACCAGAATCGCATTAAGGACCTCAACTCTCCCTTTAAAAAACACCTGGTGTTTGTAAATAAACTCTCAGTATTTTTGAGTGAGTAATGAAGCATTGCAGTGCACAGCTACAGGTGTATAATTTCAAGATGACATGAAGAAAAGAAACCCAGCACAGTTCTGCATTGTGTGCCACATCACTGGCAAAAGACAGCAAGAGAGTCTTGCTAATTTGGTTTGCCGTGGTCAAGTGGGAGATACCAGTCAGGTGGTGGGCTCTTCCTGAGCGTCCACACGGGAGCATGTTTCTGCTTTTCCGTAACTCGAGCTCTTTCACTCTTGCACAAAGCTTCCTGAAATTGAGGAAAAACAGTATTACCACAATAGCGTTGGATGTTTTAGTCTTACAGAGCGTATTTCCTGCTGCGACTGTGTGAGATAAAACAAGGAACAGACACTTATCATGCTTAAACAGACGTGCCATATGCTATGTAAGTAAGCCAAGATACAAGTTTTTAACTATATCAAATGTATATTTTGCCTCTGACTCCTCCGTTACGGAGAAAACTGCCCCTTAAGCACTACCTTCTCCACCAGAAGCTGTCCTCGTTGGCTGAAAGGATGTGCACCCTGCGCTGGTCTTTCAGTGTCCGTGGGGCTGTAGCCAGGAGCCTTTCTGCACACTCCAGGAATACTTTTTGCCCGTAACATGGCAGTTTTTTTATTAGGAATGGAATAATGGAGTAACTGAAATCGAGCTTTTGCAGCCGAACACCGAGAACACCCGCTGGATGCTCAGGCCGTCTTG
>NW_010235969.1:0-8013 GCF_000690775.1 Eurypyga helias
GTTGCTCCGGCAGGCTGCGGGGCTCCGCCGCGGGCCTCTACGCCCGCCCGGGGCCGTTTTCTAGGCACTTCTCTAAGACTTCTCCATCAGAAACCCCATCTCCAGTCGTGCCTCCAAGCCATACAGCAAAGACGGGAAGTCTACCTCAATAGCAAATACATAAAAATTTCAAAACCGGACACTTAAGTGCTTCTTCCACTGCCGAATTGCTGGCACTCGCAGGGCACGGCAGGCAGCATGCTGTAAGGGGGGGTGGGCCTTCTATTACGCTTTGAGTAAAATTTCCTGGAGTGCTTGAATCCCATTCCTGCAGGCTATTCAGGCACTTAGGAGCCCAAGTTTAATGGGACCGAAGCTTAGCCATTTCACCTAAATTATTTATGCATTTCTTCAAATGTTAACCTTCTAATTTAGGTTCATTATAAAAGTAATACATAGAGCATATTATCCAGGTTGAGTGTTTCTTCTAAAAATTGACTATTTTTTCAACTATTTCCACTCTCTTAAGTCACATTTAAAACAACTCTTACTTTGCTTTATCCCTGAGCATGTAGGGCATTTTTACAAATAATGAAAAAGATGGAAAACTGTAGCCCTACACTGTAAAAGGAGCCTCACAGTGACACTTGCTACTACAATGTCAGTCAAGGGTCTGCTGGAGTTTCATTAGCTACTTCTTCACCTGGAAGTTTAGGTCTCTATCTTCATCTAGAATCTCATAAACTGTCATTGCTGAAACCTGGTGTACAAGTTGTCCCTGGAACTAAGAAGCCTCACCTCTTTCAAAACATAATTCCCTACAATTCAAGGAGTAGGAACACAATCAGGAAGTGAAGACAGGCATTCTGCTAAAAGTAGGACTTGACTGGTATGATTTTGATGCTGGACTGAGTATGAGTAGGACATGGAGGTGCTAAGGTCTGCGCAGAGCCTGCGAGTGAGCTCAGAACAAGCTGCTTCTGGCTCAGGTTCTCGCCCAGGTCTTGGCCTGTTCACGCCACAATGCCACTCCTGCTTCCTGGGATTGAGCCTGTATAAGCTCCTCTGTCGCTGAGCTAGCCAGGGAGGGTCTGTTCATCCCTCTTTTATTCCCAGACACACCATTTTCTTGCCCACTCTGCAAGACAGAATGTGTCTTGACACGCAGGAGGATAAACCCGCATGCAAAGCTCACTGTCTGACCCGCTGCTTCTGGGAAGGACTGATGTGAGTGGGTTCGGGAGAGAGCAGTTGTGATGGTGGCTGACACATCCTAGCAAGGTGTTAATGTCTCTTTTCTGGGATTCCCATCTGTCTCTCTCTCTTTCATTACTATCTCTCTACCTTGAGCCAATAAGTCACCTGTAAGTCACTGCAAATACTCCTGAATTTGCTTTTAAACCACATTGTTTAAACACAAAGGAACAAATAACAATACTAGGTTAAAATACCAGTGTTTGGAACAGAAAGCAAAAATTCAGAAGTTACACCTGATGTCTTTTACACTAATGTCTTCTTTAATAATAAATTGGGTTTTACTCAGCTGGTATTTGAAAACAATTCTTTAATGACTGGTCTCTAAGTCCAGAAATAAAGCCCATTAGGCCTATGTCCTGCCTGTTTCACACCAGACGTGTGTTTAAGATTCCACCTTTGAAAATGGGATCCTAAGGAAGCACTGGAAGACCCTTCTCTCCTGAACTGAGCTACCTGCAGGAGGAAATGTTTTCTGGAATGAAGCTGGATCAGATGGACTGCTTCTTCAAGGTGCAGAGGTTTGTTCCGAGCGGGTTTTGGGAATTCCTCAAGGGCAGGTGACTGGCTGGGGTGCACTGGGCTCCTGGCAAGGCTGTGAAAGCTCGAGGGATGCAGAAGTGACAGAAGTCACTTGTGGCCCAAGAATTTCTTGGTGGAATGACCAATAGCAGGACTGGGGAAGAGCTGCCAGTAACAGCTCTGCCAGAAGCCTCTGGGTCAGAGGGAAAAGAGATTTGGATTCCCATCAAACTGGTTTATTTCAGGGTTTGCTGAAAGCAGCAGTAAATGAAACCTGGACGTAAAGGGCCTGATCCAGGCTCTGTGTGTGATGCCAGCCCTTCCTGGGATAGGGAGAGAGGCCAGCAGCTCACAGAGGCCTTAGCTGGTCACTCCACTGGCAATGGTGCACAAAGCAAAGGAGAAAACAACTCCCTTTGCCTCAGCTTTATTGGTTCTGGAGTGCTGTCAGTAGTAAAAATGTGGGTTTTTTTCAGTAGACAAAGCAAATACAACCTTCAAGGCACACAGGAAACCAGTGTGGGCAAAAGTAAGATACCATTTCTGCAGGGTCACATCTCTGATGAGGAGAGAAGAGGTATGCAGCCTGAACTGCTCTGCTTCTGACTCCGGAGGCACAGCTCTGAAAACACGTTATGTAAGGTTCTGATTTCAGCCCACAATGGCAAGGATGCACAGAAAGAATCTACTAACAGAAAATGGCCTGACCTACTTCACCCAACCCAGTGCTCAGGGACATCACACTGAATTCAGCCCACGGTGTCGAATCAGCCTGGTCTACAAGCGATGGTCTCAAGCTTGATGCATGCACCACTCTCAAAGACGGTGGGAATAACCTCACAAAAAGTAATAAACCACTATAAAACTAGGATGAGGAAGAACTACGCCAGGTGTGCTCGCAAGAACTGTGCCTTCCCTAGGAGCAGAGGCTTCCTTACCACTGTTATTGCTTCCCCTACAGTTGAAGATTATTTAAATCATGATCTCATTGCCTCTCACTTCGTATTTTTAAAAGTCCATTGGCATGAAACAATGATTGCTAAAGAAAGGAGAACCAACAACATAACCAAGTGAGTCCTCTGCTCAGCTCTCAAGCACATTTCTCATACGGCTTTGGGCAATAATTTTCATAGCTTTGTGCTTCCCTTATCTGTAGAGCAGACCTCTTTCACGGAGATGCTGGAGAGTTTGATTAGATGCTACCAGTAATTCTGTATCAATGCAGAGGGATGAGTCCAGTGTTTTACTAAACTTACAGAGGAAACCTGGGATGGATAGAGCAGACAACTGAATTAAAATCACTTAAATTTTAGCCTTAAGTGCAGTGAGTTGCTTGCCCAGCTCCCTCTTCCTTGGTCACACCCCTATAAATTTTTTAAGGAACCCCTTATGGATTAATTTTCTACCTTTTTTTTAACTATGTGTCCATAAAGAATTTCTAAAGGAGATGCACAGCTTTCAGACACTTTACATAGTTCATATACACCATATGGGGATCTACACAATGTACGTTATTAGCTATCAGAGGTCACCCAGAAGTCCATGCACCACGGGTAGAAAGTCACCGTTCTACCGCTTTCAAGCTGTAATTTTTAGTCTGGAAAGAATGAGGGAGATCTTGCTGGACCTTTGAAACGTGGTGCTGTGTCTCAAGGTACCTCATCCATTTCCCTGTCCCCTTCCCGATCCACAGAAAGGGCCACAGAATAAGGATTGTGGCTAATGGACTGCACAATGTTAGCAGGTGATCAGCTGCTCTGAAAGAAAACAGTCATGAATCACATACTTTGGAAGGTAAACATTTTTTGAAAGAGCAAAGTTCTACCTTGAAATCCCAACAGAATGGAGCAGGGAAGGATATATTTGGCCAAGAACCTGTATCTGCAGTGATAAATGATGTATAAATAATGTATTTTGAAACTAAGCTCTGGGATGAATGTTTTATAGTGGAGTAAATCCTACGATGACTGATGCATTAAAGCAATGAAAAAAGACAAAACAAAAAGAAGACCCCCTCCAATAAAACAAGTAAGTTAGGTCTTAGTGTTTAAGTACAGCTACGTGGAAGAGAGATGTGTCCATTGCCTTAAAAAAAATAAGGGAACAAAAAAGTGCAGGCTGTAAAAGAAGAGAATAAAACCTCGCACCATCCTTAAGAACTGCTCTATTTTTCTCATTTCATGTTATACTTGCCCCTAAACCACTGTGCCTCCTTGATTCTCAGCCCACTCTCCTCTTGCTCCTGCATTTTTCCTAAGGTATAGACTTTTGTCTTTAGAACAGAGCTTGTGCATTCATCTGCTGATAAACTGTTTATCTTAGCTTTTATGAGGGCGCCTTGCTGCAAGCCAGCCAGAGACAGGATCCTGGGTGTTTGTCTTTTTTTTTAAAAGAGGGTCCGGGAAGTGACGGGTATTTATACCTCCCCCTGGCTCTATATATCATGGGAGGTGGAACTCCACTGTCTCTGTTTCTTGCCTTTTCTCTCAGCAGTGTCTTCTGCCATAAATCTGAATCTCTCAGAACAGAGTTTTCTTGGCTGCCACCCCACTTGGAGGAATTAAAGTTTTATTTATTTGTTTGTTTGTTTGTTTATTTATTCACGCAAAAGATTTGCAACAGAGGAAACCCAAAGTTCTTCTAAATCCTCCCCCTCCTCTACCCCACCTAACCATCCGACTTTCTGTGCCAAATACTAACATCTCAGCAGTCAAGAGAAGAGACCAGAGCCAGTTGAGCGTCTCACAGTTTGCAGACCAATTCATTATGGAGAGAGAGGCCTGTGGGAGAACTGGCAAAGATGAAACAGAAACCAAGGCGTTTTTTGTGTTAAAAAATGACACTTATATTTACAAGGAATGGCTCCTGACGGGGATTTGAATTTCCACACAGTCAACATTGTTTATCCAAACAAACTCCCTGTAGCAGCATATATTACATATACACACACATGACAAGTAGGAATGCATTTATCCTCTTTGCCAGCCTGCTTATTAAGATAAACATCTATTGAGACTAACCAAGTTTTTATTATTCCTTTTTTTCAATAAAACACTAAAGATAACTGAGTGACAGAGCTTCGATGAAGCGAAAAATTCAGCAACCCCCCAGTCAAGCCCTGTGTGCATGTGAGTGATTCACTGATGCCAGCTACTGAATAACCCTGATACATAACACTTCCCACCTCTGATATTTAAAAAGACCTCCTCACCCTTTTAGCACCAATGGAGCCCTCCAAATGTTTTATTGCTAATTGTCTAATGGTACGTGATGAATGGCTGCTTGACTGAAAATGACAACCCCTTTTCTCTCAACTACTTCATTTTCCTGGCTCCAGTGGGGGTGAAGAGGAAAAAATAAATCCGATTACATCATATTTAGCCTGTTGGTTATGAATGAAGGAAAATTAAACTTATTTTTAAAGTAGTTCTGTCAAGCCCTGAGCCCCCAGGTCCCCTGCACTCCGTAAATGTTGCCTCAGATTCTGGGGCAAAATGTTCCGAGAGACTCACGGCTTTTGTGGAAGCACAAAATCCCAAAGGCAGGGTCTAATCCTGACCAGAGAGTCAGGGGGAGCAGGATCACAAATACATACAACTCAGAAGACCAGGACTAAATCTAGAATGGCTGCACTTTGTGCTCACGAGGAGTATTTTGGCTACAGCTTAATAAAAGAGCAGAATTTAGCCCAATACATAAACCAACTCCTGACTGTAGTTTTGCCTCAAGAATAAATGCAGCAGAGGAAGGTACCACAGACTGGGAACCACTAACTATATTAGCCATTTGCTCTGGTTAGAAAATCTGCGAGGCTGAAGGGGTTTTAATAATGAAAAAAACATTAAACTGCATGTCTTTCCCTGGCATTTTGTATTTATCACTTCTTTCCTGCTTCTTACGCTTTATCCCTTGAGGGAATCCGATCTCTTCAAAAAGAAGGTGATGACGGTGATTAGCCAGCGTTGTGTGCATAGCATTATCTCCGAGCCACCACAATGTCATGAAATACTAACTGACAGGGACTGGCCTGGCTGTGAAAAGCTCTACGTTCAATAGGACCCTTTTCAAAGAAACTTGTACCTTTAGCTGCAAATGGAACCATTTCCACTTGCTCTCACTCATGATGAAAGAGACACACACACGGGGGCACGGGATTAATTCAGATACAGAAACAGACACAAAGGAGACCGATTCCAAATGTGCTCGTGCTTAGTATGAATCTCTGGGATGTGTTTCTTTGGCTTGGGAGTTTCAGGTCTTTGCCTGTGGAGGCAAAGGGACCCAGGCGAGTAAAATAATGAATCTAGGGTTCCCAGACACAGATCTGACATTTGCTCTCTCCCTCTGACTCAGGCTTTGACTGGGTTCAGGGATTAATTAGGCCATGCAAACGAGTTAGGTTCTCTCTTCTGGCAACCTGGTCACGTAGGGAACCCCCACCCCTCCCCTTCCCCACACTCTCCTTCCCCATAATGAAGCATGACTGTAGTAAAACAAGTCTTTTGATGGTGCCTCTTCTCATCACTTTCAAGACAAACAATGTCTCAGAAGCCCCCCAGCTGCTTTTATTTTTCTTATATCTACAGTTACATCTTGGGTGTGTTTACTCATCCTCATTAAATATGTTGTCCTCCCCCCACGCCCCCAAATAACCTTCCTTTATTGCAGTTTACGCAACACATCAATTACAGGATAGAGTTAAAAGCCTTTAGAACCATTTTGGGGTGTAGACCAGCACCCCCAACACCACTGTCTCTAAAATGAACTGACAGGGGGTATAGTAAGAATACGTGACAAACAGCCCCGCAGCAAACAGCTCTGCAGCAGAGACAGAAGCGGCACAAATTACATACACAGTCAACATCCTTCGATAAGCCTGAATAAGGACTTTGGGGGGGCTTTCATTAAAAAATATTAACAAGCAACTACTACCTTTTAATACAGATACTTGTAAAGTCTAAGATGGCACAGTAGGAAGAAACAACCCATCACAGGACTAACAGCTAGTCTTTCTCGCATACACCTTGGGCTTAGGATCATTTTCTTTCACGCAAGACTGAAATAATGACACTTCAGCTGAGTATCCTTGCTGTTTAGCATGCCTTCTGAAGCCACATCACCTTTCAGGGCAGTTGTTTTCATAATAAACACATCAGCAGTTCAATAAGATGCCAGACACAATGACAAATATTTCAGCCATTATTTGGATTTGGTCCCTCTCTCTCCATATGCGGGTGTCTGTGCAAGCGTGTGTGTCTGCCTGCGTGTGCAACTGTTCCCATGTAGGAACAGCCTTTCCATTACTCCTATTCTTCATAGGATAACGTGTCTTTGGATGTTTGTATTTACAAAAAGATTAAAACCAAACAGAAAAGAGAATTGCTCTGACCACTGTGGAAGTTTCACAAGAGTACCCTGTATTCTGAACAGGAAGGTTAACTTCTGTAAGCAAACTTAGCACTTCAACTCAAATATGAGGTATTCAAACAGACTTGGACAAGGGATTCGGAGGAGACACGTGCCTTTGTAACAGAAAAAGAAGCAAAAGGATCACTGCCGCATTTAAAGCCTCTCATGGTAGCGAGATGGCTTTTTATGCCACTTTCACTTAAGATCTCCCCACTTTTCTCATCAGAAAAGAAGGTAGGAATAACCTTGCTCTGCAGACCCTAACCTAAATCACTCTCTCCAGGGGGACAATTCAGCTCCAGATACGAGTCTGCCCATCATCATTCTGTGTTAGATCTCTTCAATAAATAAATAAATAGGCAGCCTTCCCCCCCCCAAGCCTGAGGGCCCTTGTGTGCCCAGGCTTAGGTCTTGCCCAGTGGCTTACTGCTGCAGGACCTGAAGGGAGCAAGGCGGGGGGGCGAGGTGGGGGCCATCACCCTCCAACACTGGGAACCGTTTGTAAATTACCCTAAGCTTCCCTTAGTCATTATTCCATTAACTGCCTCTTGGTAGATCTGTCAGTAACTAAGCTGGGACTTATTTGTAGAGAATCAGAGGCTATTTGCTGTACTAAGTGAGCCATGAGAGCGAAAGGGTTTGGGATTTATTTGTAATTACAGTCGGGATTTTTCTCTTCTCCTTCTTGCCTGGACCCCACTGGTACTTTCATTCACATTCCCTAAGCTGAAGCTGGCGCCAGGATCACAGGCTGGCCCTGTGTTTATGTCATTGAGACTAGGACAATATTTCAGTGTGGAGCCAGACCGCAGGGATCCACTCTATAAAACCCTCACTAAAAATAGACAG
>NW_010235970.1:0-14520 GCF_000690775.1 Eurypyga helias
CTCCCTCCCCTCCTGAGGAGCCCCCGGGGCTCTTCTGGTGGTTGAGGGGGTTCAGGGTCTGGCCAAAGATGAGGTTACTGCAGTCATAGCTGGGGAGAAGAAGATCAGCAGATGAGGGAGGTACTTCTGCCTCTGCAAACCATAAATATAGGACACAGAGCATCCATGCAGGGATGAGGGTGGAGTCAATACCAGGAGGTAGAATGAGCATGAAGTAGGTTTGTTGGGACAGCTGAATTTAAAAAGAAAGGGGCATCAAATATAAAAGAAATAATTTCAGACTGAAACGAGGTGGAAATTAATTCAACATGCATGATTAGCTTGGACAAGGGTGAGAGCTTGTGCATTTGGCCCCACCCTCTCTCAGATAGCAAGAGTCACATGTCACAGCATTTTCATGAAGGCGAACATGCAATTACTTTATCATTGTCTGCGGGATGTTGGTTTTCACAAAGGGGATTGCCCCCTGGCTCTTTAGAACTTGGATGATGACACTGTCTTCTTCCTTCACTTGGCCCAGAAACTTCACCATCCCTCCAGAGGAGACGTGGTCCTTGGGGATAGGGAGCAAAGCTCTTTAGGTACCAGGCAAGATGCTGTTTGAAGCTGTGACAATAACAGACATGAGTCCTGATGCCTCCTGGGACAAAGTTCCCACCTAGCTATTCTCACAGGCAGAACAGGACCTGACTACCCCAGGGAAAGCTGGATCAGAGCAGGATGGAAATTTCTGCAGAAAACAAAATTTTCATCAACTAGAAAAAAAGGTTTGCTGGTCCCACAATATGTGGTCTGGAACATCCTTGTCTGAGGGAACTCTTAGCCACATCATGACATTGTTGGGAC
Organism: Eurypyga helias; assembly: GCF_000690775.1. NCBI lineage: Eukaryota > Metazoa > Chordata > Aves > Eurypygiformes > Eurypygidae > Eurypyga > Eurypyga helias. The sequence goes on from NW_010235970.1 coordinate 847, forward strand.
ATCCTGGCCTGTTCCCAGGCCACGAGGCAGGAGAATTAGGGATGTACCTTGCAGTTAATGTGGTCCTTGATGCTGATGGGAATGCCATAGAGCAGCCCCTTCTCCTTCTGCTTCTTCAGTTTCTGGAGCTGCTCCTCACAGCCATGAATGAAGTCGATCACACAGTTCACCTCCCGAGTCACCTCCAAAGCCTCTCCAGAACAGGGAAGAGCAGCAAGACAGATGAATGGTCAGAAGGAAGGAAATGGTATTTAAATTAAGTTTGCAAGCTGAAAATTCAATCTCCTCAAACCTCAAGCATTCATTATTCAGACCTTACCTATAAAATATAGATGTTTCTTGCTGGGATAATTTGCTGCCCTGGAACTTTGTCCTACTTATTTCACCGTAAGCCACCCTTCAAACTTCACTGTATTAACAAACTGTAATTCCCAGCATTTCTGGTTCTCTGGTTTTTAATTTGAAAGCCACCACCACCTAAGAGTCCTGCAGCATATCTCCCCCACGCTGGAGGTATCACTCACTTTGCCCATGTAGGAGTAAAGGACACTTTCTGGGGACAGGGACCCATCCTTCAGCTTCTCCACCAGCTCCACCATTGTCAGTGAAAGGACATGTGCTGTCTGGGTGCCTGGGTTCTGCAAAGGGTAGGAAATTGGGTGCAGAGGGAAGAAAATGACAGAAAAGGCAGGTTGCAAATACCCAGTTCTAACATCTGCCCAGCAATGTCCTTGAATGAAGAATTTTAGGAGACATTCCCTGTAGAAATGCAGACCTCCCACACAGCACTGTATGTGCCGGAGTGGGGAATTTGCTGACGGGGAATTTGCTGAGTCTTAGTTCATAAAAACAGAACCAAAACAGGCAGAAAACTACTTCTTAGCTGGAGACTTGCATGAACCTGTAAGAGAGGTTTAACACGTCTCTTTTTACTCTCCTGCAGGCCTTCACTCCCCTTCTAACTCAGAGACCGTGTTAAATAGCAGCTCAACCAGCTAAAGTTTTACAAAATTTATCATTAACACGGGGAAAAATAAAAGCGTGTGGGCTGCTTGCAACCTCCCCCGCAAGGAAAGAATAGCAGTAGTTATTTTTTGTGGGTTTAAACAAATTGCACATCCAAGGACCTGACCTAAAATCCAGGTGTTTCTTTACCTGGGCCTGGGCAGGAGAAAATGGCTTTTGATTACTGATGTGCAGACGTTGGAGGGATGTGAAGTGTGTGGTGGCCTCCCCCCCGCCCCCCCCAACTTTCAGGATGATGGGGCAGACAGATCCCTGTGGAGGGGCAGAGGTAAGGAGGATGGGAGAGGAAAGACTTGGCAGGAACGATGGATGAGGAGCAAAGGGCATAGGAAGGGGGTGGGGTGGTGATCTGATTCAGAGGGGCCCAAACTCAGATCCAACTTTCATCCTCAGGATGCCCTCAACAGCTCTGCATTAAGAAATACTTCCTTTATGCCATCTTTAGGAGGGTGAGTACCCTCAAAAAAATGGGTGATGATCCCAAAGGTGCATATGCCCTAACCACCATTCGAAGAGGGATTGATCAGCACTCCCCCATTTCTTTGGTTACCCAAAAATCAATCCCTCCCTCCCACACACTTTCCCCCATGTTACCTCTTGCTTAAACCTGGAAGCTGCCTTCTCCATTCGCTCCAGGGCCAGATCCCGTGCCCTCCTCGTCTCCTCCATCTTCTGCTGGATCTCCCTACGTCCCAGCCATTTCAGTAGCCCCACAGCTGCAGCTGAACTGCAGAGCAGAACCGAGAGGGCGCGAGGGTCTCTCCACAATGGATCTAGGACCTGCCACACTTGCTCTTGGGTCATGATTTCCCAGTCCTTCCTGTTCTGGTCCAGCTACGGACACCCAGGTCTCCCACCTTCTCCCAAGGAGGGCTGATGGATGCAGACCATGCAATCGCTTGCTGTACAAGAACAGCTCTGAAACAGAATTGCATTAACAAAGTCCAGGAATAGACTACTTAGACTGTGGACTTTGAAAGGGTCTGCCTCCTGAAGGAGCACTGGGGGTTGGGCTGCAAAGCGGTGTGCTCAGCTCACACTGGGTTTGGGGGTGGGAGGCGCAGGGGAGGTGGGGGTGTCCCTCAAGGCTGTGTCTCCCCCAAGCCAGTGGCTGGTGCTGCACCTGCCTATGCACAGGGGACAGACTGATGAACGAAGGTGAATGTCTGCAAACCCCAGGTCTGGGCTATCCCTACTATTCCCACATATAATAATTAATTAACTCTTAAGCCCATTAACCAGAGGTGCTCATGCATCACCTCTGTCCCTCAGGCAGCGGCATGTGCAGCCGTTTGAGCCTGGAACAACACAGCTTGTCCTGGGGTAGGGAACCTGGTGCAGGGGGCGAAATTGAAGCTTTTGGAGAAGAGGGAGCTCAGGAGATCCAAGAGGAGATCCACGGAGGTGCAAGTAGGACACAGTGACTCTGGAAAGACAGTGTGGAAGGAGCTATATGAAGATGCCTTCAAGTCTGACTGCTCTGTGTCATTTTCAAGCCAAGCCTCTTTGAAAAGCATTTTGGCAACACAGATCAGTGGGTGAGCACTTCTGGAAAATCCTCTGTGGTGGACCCAGTATCCTATCTACCTGCCCCCCAGTTTCTAAGCCATCTCCCAGCCAGCACAAGGCAAAGGAGCTGGACTATGCCGCCTTGCCAGCCCCAGGAGCTGCCCCCCGCCACAGCTGCTCCCCACCCATGGGACTGCACCCCCCCAAGAGTATAGAAAGGAAGGACTGAAAAATGTAACTCTCAAGCCCCGAGGGTCTGCAAGCCTACAGGGAAGGAGCAGGTACGTGTGAACAGTCATCACCGAGATGTAAGGCAGCACTGCCGTAGGCGAAGAGATGCTGGCTCTGCTCCAAGTAGGGAAGCAGAGCTTGCGAGGAGGCTGCATCCAGGGCAATCGTTGTTCTCTGGTGGAGATGTCTTGTTTGGGGACCAAAAGCTAGTGATCATGCTGCTGTCACGTTACCTTGCCTGTTCCAGACCCGTCCCGTGGGATTGTTCCTGGGGCAGCAGGGAGGGAGCTCAGGGAAGAAGCAAGACCTCATAGGGAAATCAGCTGCTGACTGGAAAGGCGAGGAGGATCCTCCCTGTTCAGCCAGCATAGGGAGCAAAAAGAGCCGAATAACTCAGTGTGGGTGTCACGAACCTCTCCCCACCGATTGTGGGGATGTGGTCTTCATTGTCAGCGTGCAGCTGGCCCTTTTTGGCAACCCCAAGTCTGCAGAGCCAGACAGCAGCTTTGGCCCTGCCCAGTGCCATCCCGTGGCACAGCTTGCTGCAGGTCTTCGCTCAGGGCTTCCAGCGAGGAGCATTTACCGGTCCAGGTCTCTGGTGCTTGGAGTCCTGCACCCTGCCCACCCCCTTGCCAGGGAGAGAGCGGTTAGACTAACAGAGCTTGGCTCTCCGGGAGCACAGGCGCAGGTGGTGTTGCCTCTCCTGGGACAAGCGCCTCCAAGCTTGAATGTCAAGATGCAAACAGATCAGCACCTCCGGCACTTTCTGAGTCCAACTGGTGAAAAGCCCCACCCCAAGCTCTTCTGGGGCTTGGCTTCACGTAGCATTCAGTCCTGGGATGCCTCAGGCTCCCTCCCTCCTTTTCCAAAGCTGCCTGATAATCAGGGTCCTGGGGCTGCTTTCTCCTAGGCTGGGATAAACCCCTCTGCCCAGCCCTTGGACAGACCCCCTGCTTCTGCATGACCGGTTTAAACAACAATAACACATTAAAAAGTAAAACAAACATAAATCCTGCCAGATCTTTGTTACAATCTGCTTGTGACATTGCTGCATTGGGAAAACACGTTTGCATCATGGTATTCCTTTCTGGGAAGCACGCAGCGCTGCCAATACCAGTGTCAGCAGCTGCCAAACTCCAACTGAAAAACCTGGCACGGTCCTCTCCGCCAAACGGGAGGAGAGGGTCTGCAGGGCAGGCTGTCCATCTACGTGCCACACCGTGAGCTGAAGCACTGCATACCTCTGCTCTGGGGAACACAGGAGCAGGTGTCTGAAGGAGATGGGAGTCAACAGTTACCACTCCAGATTTCCCGTCCATGGCGTGAAGGGTGCCAGCAGCCCTGCACTGCGGGAAGCCATCCAGCTCTCTCCCTGCATGCCAGAGCCTGCAAGCTTTGACCTCAGATTGCTCTACAGCAGGGAAAACACCAGATTTCATCCTCAGGGAGCTGAGGGTGGAGGGGAAAATCCCTTTTCCTACAGCTCTCCAAGTACAAGTCTGAATGTCTTGGACAAAACCAGTCCCCATGCCTCAGTCTCCCCATTTGTAAGAGAAAGATCACGTTCTTGCACTTCCCTGGGTGGTGTTGAGAGGGGAATTAAAATGCACCCCAACCCCACACACAAACACAGACCTGAAACAGCAGACTTTCCAATAACAAAATCACTGTATTAGGACAATGATTGGAAGTGCTCCACCACCGCGAATCTTGCCTCACTGTGCCCTTGCACCCCAAAGCCATCCACCAGCCCAGCCGCTCCCACATCCTCACAGAGGGGAACACAAGTCCTGCAGGCGAGTCGGACCAAAGGGTGACCCGCGCTGATGTTTGCTGGGATCCTGCTCCGGGCGAGCGTGCGGGACTCAGAAGATCCTGTTTTTCTGCAAGACGAGCGTCTCCACCTCCTTCATGAACCGGAGGCACAGCTCCTCCTGCCATGGCAAGGCCACGCACTGCACGGCCACCGGCAGCCCCACGCTGCCACGGAAAGCCTGTGGCACAAACAGAGGGAGAGAGGGCAGGGGGATGTCCAGGGAAAGGGACGGGGATGCTTGTGCCCCCCGGGGAACCTGGTGCCACTCACCTTTGCCAGGGTCCGGTCCCACCAGTCCCGAAAGTACCCCTGGTAGCCCTTCAGCTCCTCCTCATCCTCGTCTGTCACCATCGTGACAGGGACCACGCCGGCGGGGAAGTCCAAGGCATTGTAGAGCATGGTGTAGCTGACTGCCACTGGGGAAAGAGGGAGCTCTCAGCAGCCGCCTGCCGCCGGGAAAGCCTTCCCCCGGCTCCATGTATGCGAGCTCCCAGCTAACAGGGAGCTTGCACTGGGAACTCAAGGGCTGCGGGATGGAAACCTGCCCCTTGGCTCCCACAGGCACCAGGGTTTTGCTTTCCAGCTGCAGCTGCCCCAAGAGCTGAGCCTTTTCCACCACTTGCCAGAGCCTTGGGGATGTGAGGGGAAGAGAGGGAAGGCTTCTCATCCATAGGGGTGGAGTGCCACAGCAGGGGCATGCCAGAGGCCCCCTGTCAGCAGTCCTACCTGAGAGCTTCTTGGGGTAGCCGATGCCGAAAGCCGGGCTCAGCATGGGACAAAGCATAACGTCCAGATTCAGCTTTTTCCACTGGGAGATGAACTGGTAGCAAAACTCCTGAGGAGGAAACACACTGGTGGTGAATAGGGTGGATGTACTGTCCCATGGATGCTCTCTGAGGCTCTCCTTCAGTGCCCAGCCAGGTTCTCGCCCTTCCCCAGGGGCAGTCATCAGGACACATGAATCATAGAATCATAGAATCATAGAATCACTAGGTTGGAAAAGACCTTAGAGATCATCCAGTCCAACCGTATCTGTCCACCACTAAACCATATCTCTCAGCACCTCATCCACCCGTCTCTTAAACACATCCAGGGATGGTGACTCTACCACCTCCCTGGGCAGCCTGTTCCAGTGTGTGATAACCCTTTCGGTGAAGAACTTCTTCCTTACGTCCAATCTAAACCTCCCCTGGTGCAGCTTGAGTCCATTCCCCCTCGTCCGATCATCTGTCAGTAGGGAGAAGAGACCAACACCCACTTCTCCACAACCTCCTTTCAGGGAGTTGTAGGCAGTGATCAGGTCTCCTCTCAGCCTCCTCTTCTCAAGGCTAAACAAGCCCAGTTCCCTCAGTCGCTCCTCATAAGACATATTCTCCAGACCCTTCACCAGTTTTGTGGCCCTTCTCTGGACACGCTCAAGGACCTCAATGAAGCCTGATCCTGATAAAATCCAGCAACCCATTGCTGCTTGGCCAACAGCCCCTGCAGCGTACAAAGCACATTCTCCCCTGCTAAAACAGGAGGTGGGAAAAGATTGAGTGCAGGGGCACATGGCAACCCGGGACACGGGCATGGGTCTTGAGGAAAGAATGGAAATAAAGGCAAGTCTGCTGCAGCTGATGGCCAATGTTTTCAAGTGTAGGAGTGAAAAATTCAGGTATGATTCGGCATCATGAGAGTGTGTACGTGTTGTCCTAATCTTTAAATGTGCTGAGAACTTGCATATCCAAGTGAGATCTGTTGAGCAGTGACGTACATTCCTACCTCACATTGCCAGTGACTTGATCACCTCCTAACCTTGGTGGGTACTGAATCTGCCTTTTCCCAAAGAGAAATAAACCAAAAGCTATCTAAGTCCAAATTGCAATACTTTACCTCCATTTCATGATGAAGACTCCAGACTTCATCCACTGTGCTGAAAAAGGAAAAAAAAAACCAAACAATGAAAGCCATCAAGAGGTGCTGCAAGGGCAGCTTTAGGGGCAGGGAAGAACATCAAAAAGCAGATGGGCACAGGTTAGCTCTACTAAGAGAGGACTTTGCCAAAGTCCTGGCTTTCCTCCAAAGGGCTGGGGGTGTCTTATTTCTGCTTCTGCCCATGATGGAGCACTGAAGACTAAAGGCAGATTGGTGCAGTGCTGCTTTGGCCTGACAGGTATCCATCCCTGCCACTGCCGCTGTGCTGAGGAGGTGGAAGCCCAGGCATGACATTTCTCAAAGGCCAGGCCATGCAAGGTGAATGGATCCTTTGATGTGGGGACAGACATACTGCCTTGGAGGCACAGCACAAAATACACCCTCTCTGCTACAGGATTTGAGTCCTTTCTCATCACTAACTGACCAACACTGACATTGCAGCAAGGAAGAGCAAGCCTCCTTCCCTGGGCATTAACCTTCCTTCTCTCTTAGGGGATCCCTGCCTCATAGCATGATGGATATATTAACCAGTGCTGAAGCCAACACTGTATTTTATTCCCAAAAACTTCATCCAGTTCCTAATCAAGAGCCTGTGATCACCCACCCTCATTCCCAGATCAGTTTGCTAAACCCTGTAGGGTTGTGGTGTTGGCATAAACTGCCCCCAGTTTGCTCCCATCCTTGTGTTTTCTTCCTTTTGTTTTCTCAGACACATGCAGCTGGGGCAATATCCCTAAAGTAGCAAACGCTGCTGCCCTCCAAAAGAGAAAACCAGATCTTCATACATTTGCTCAGGCTCAGATTTACTCACTTGGATCTCATAGCTTTCATGATATTTGAAAGTCGAGGCATCTGAGAAAGTAAAAAAGAAAATAAATTACATTAATCCTAGCCCTGTCCTCTGAGACAGTTCTGTCACAAGGTGTTGACTCAGTGCTCAGGCAGGACTCATGGATTTTCCCCAAAGTGGGGAGAGGAGGAGCAGAAGTAACATCACTCCAGTTTGGAGATGTGTCTAAGCACAGCCAGAAAGAATCACCTGGCTTGTCTACGATAAAGCTTTATTTCAACAGGAGACAAGTTATTCACCACCTACTGCTTAATTCCATCTATGCTAGAAAGAAATGGACCTTACGAAGGGTTTGACAATCCAGGAGAGGGCAGTTTTTAGCCAGTTTGGTGACTTCGCCAACCAGAAGAACAGCCCCATGCTGCTTGCCTCCAGCTCCCCTTTGCTGAAAGGAAAAAGGGTATTTAGCTGAGCAGTGTTAGGAAGTAATCACAGTAGATCAGCTTTCACAAAGCCAACCCCTCTGAACAGCACATCTAAGTGACAAAAAGAGGTTTGCTCCATTCCTCTGGGCTCTTCTGATTCTCACACTGCTTTTAAGATATCAGCACCCAGTTTTCTTTCATCTGTCAAGGCTGGTAACAATCCCAGAGACCCAAGGTTCGGCTGAACCACTCGATGGTAAGCTCCCCAGTAAATCCTAGGGGTATCAGCCACTATCTACATCCAGTAGATCTGCTACCTGTATGCAGATGCTAGCCAAATCCTCGGGAGGATTTTCATAGAAAGACACTGATCACACCAATCCATTCCAGCGCGTACTTACAATTTCTTGATAAAGGAGGCACCCCCATCTGCAAACATCCCCCTGACACAGAAGTTAAAGAACATATAGTCCACGTTCATGAGTTCGAAGGGCACCAGCTGGAAGGACAACGGAAAAGGAGTCAGTGGCACAAGCAAGCTGTGTGGGAGAAGCCATCGAGGGCTCACAATGGGCTGAGAATTTCCTGACAAGCTCTCAGGAAAGCGTCCAGCATCTGAAGTCACTAAGTCCTCCCTGTCCAGTCCAGCCCTCCCCAAAACCACCATTTTCCCTTTGAGCAACAAATGATGAGTCAAAGGATACAGGATGGGCTTGGCCCCCTAATGTCCAAGCAGCCCCAAGGCACAAAGATGCCTCCAAATCTGGCAGTGGATGACAGAGAGCATGAGTCTGTGCCCCCCACTTCACTCCTCATCATTGTGCAAGGGTAAGGGCGAGGTTTGCAGCCATGACCATGCCACATGCACAGTTGATGACTTGCTGAAATGGCAGAGAGGAGGGAGACCACTTCTGCTCAGCACCCCAGAAACAGGTCTGGGTCAATATGGGACTGCTTGGCCAGGGTGTGAGTAAATGCACCCACAGTACAGACGGGTCATACAGCAGTGCCTCTACTCCCCAGCAAGTGTTATGGATCAGGGTGGGCTCCCTTTGGTGTTCACGAGCACCTAAAGAGCACCGAGATCCTGCCAAGAGGAGAAATTAAGTTGCAATATAAAGAATTTCTCTTTTCCAGAAGCAGCTATCTACTGTCATCAAAGCTGTGGGAAGCTAAGTGGATTCCAGGCCTTCTTTCCTTGCCAAATTTGCTTGATGTTCACCTATGTAGCCCAAAGGCATGTTAAGAAAGAAGAATAGATGCAGTATGACTACTGGGTTCATGCAACATTGTACCGTGTGGCCAGCATCCTCCAGCAGCTGCTTTGTCTCCCGAACAGCACGTCTCATGGCAGGGCTTGGCATGGTGAAGAAATCAGTCTCATAGTAGCCTATACGGAGGGGCTGTGTGCTGGAATACACCTGCAGAGGAAGACAGAGTGTCAGCTGGAAAGATGTCAGCAGCATCAGGAGCGAAGGGAACACCCATGCCACGGGGCAAGTCTGGAAAGCAGCACTTCTCACCCACCAACAGCACACGGCAGGTTAGAACAGGTCCCGGTGAGCTCCTGTGAGCCACCGGCATTTTCAGCCTGAGCAGCGGCAGCCCTGCTCAGACCTTCGCCCCCTTTGAGGTCCTTTACCTCTTCGTTGAAGGGAAGGGGGGGCACTGTGCTGTCCAGGCTGAACATGTCCTCGCACAGGAGCGCCCGCATGCACAGCGCCAGGCTCTCCACATCTTTTGCCATCGGCCCCACGGCTGCGACCACTGGAAGAGACCAGAAGAGAGCCTGGAGGTCTTTCAAGGGCATGTCCTGCAAAAGCAGGAATTCCTGGCATCTTTTCGACTTAAGTCTAGCATGGGCAGCATTTCCTCTTTGAGAATTGGGCTGGGGATGCCTCCAAGTGCCTTCCCACCAGCAGGCCTATCATTACGGACCCAGAGTTGTTAACCATCAATATGTGCCCTGATGACCCCACTTCATGATTGACAAAGCTTTTTGTTTAATTTTGTAAATCACGACACAAGGACAACATAAATGCCCCCTTGGACTGTTAATCCCACCTCCCACAAAGCACTGGCAGACAACGCAGCAACCTTTGGGTTACAGGCTGTTGAGGTTTATGTGTTGCACAAACAGCTCGTGCATATTCCAGTTTCTCAGGAATCACGTATAGGGGTGGCTCTCTGAAAGAGTGCCTGAAAGGGAACCTGCTTCCCTCTCTGAACATGTTGGAGAAGGTCCTCCATAACCAGCTGAAGGTCCTTCTCACCCCTGCCCTATGGCCCTCCCTGGAGGACAACCATCAGTTCCTACCTGCCTTCTGCCCAGTGACACCAGAAAGGATTCCTTTTTTACTGCGAAGAAGAGACACACAAAATACAGCAGCTCAGCAGTTTTCACAGAAGGTAAAGGCTTCAAGCAGTCGCAAGCGGTAATGAAAACACTGCCCTCCCTTTGCAAATGCAGAGGTTGGCAGAAGGAAAGGCCAAGGGGAAGACCCAACCTAGGCCAGAATGATTTATGCCCTCTCAGTCCCCTTAGCATGCAGATTGAGAGGTTTCCCCATCTTCGTTCTGGGGGAAAATCAATGCTTCCCTCCACACAGGCCCCAGACGAGGCCAGGCAGGAGGGAGAAACAAGCCCTTCCCAGCTCCTCACAGATTTCCCCTTGCCCGTAGGAGCAGGAGCATCCCAGCACAGCGGCTGGTACGGTGGCGAGTGGGTCTCACCCAGAGCCATCCTTGCACTACTCACAGTACCTGAGTCTGTTCCCGGTGGGTTTGAGCGAGCAGACCCCACAGAAGGCAGCGGGGAAACGCAGGCTCCCTCCTACATCTGTCCCAAAGCCCAGGATGGACCCACCTCCTCCTACAAGTGCCCCTTCTCCACCAGAGGAGCCTCCGGGGCTTCTGGTGTAGAGCAGAGGGTTGAATGTCTGACCAAAGATTAAGTTCTTGCAGTCATAGCTAGAGAGAGAGAGAGAGAGAGAGAGAGAGATTGCAGATGAGAGGAACGTAGACATCTGCTGTTGTGGACCCCAGTCACTACATAAAAGGACCTTCCGAAGGTAATTAGATAATTCACTAATTGCTACACTGACATCACTTAGTCTGGGGGAGCTTCCCAAAGCTCCCATGAAGATCACCAGCCTTTCCATGGTGGTCCCAGCACCTGGATTCACTGCCAGCTAATTTCAGTGTCATCGAGCCTTCCCTAGACAGAGCCTCTCGCAGCACAAATCCATCAAACCTCCGGGAAAGCCTCCCTGTTAAGGCAGTCCTGAGTGCCACAGGACATCCAAAGCAGGCCATCTGGAGCAGGTCCAGGTCCCTTCACCCTAGGGGGGCATTGCTGAGCCCCTGCTTGGGAACAGGCCAAATGCCAGCTGCAGTGATATCTGAACATCAGGCTCCCCAAGGAACTGGTGCAAAATCTGATAATCCCTGGGGCAACCTCCTTGTGTAGCATCTTTTAAACATGGTCACTGCCTTGTCACCCTGAGGCAGGCATTTCGTACAGCCAGGCAATAGTCACCCCCGAGGAGCTTTGCCAGGGTTCACTGGGCAGGACACAGTGACGCTAGCAGGGTGGCCAGCCAGCAGAGACATCTGACCTCACCCCAGATCAGTGATGCCCCGAGTGGTCCCGCCAGATAAAGCAGGAGGTTTGGGGACAGGATAATCTAAGGTCATTAGCTTAACTAGTTAACCAGCTTCCCTGTCCATTAATGTGTGTTTGCACTGTACAGATGCACCACCGAGAGGTTAATTTAATTAAAATTAAAAAAAAAAAAATTTAAAACCAGCCAGCACAAGAAAGAAAGGGAGTGATTTCTCTCCTCTTCTCCTCCTTTTTGCTTTTTTTTTAATTTGGAATTAGAGTTAATTTTCATCCTTAGCATAAATGCATTTACTTTTTTAAGTAAAACTTAGAGATACTAAGAATGGGGACCAGGTGCCATCATTTAAGAAGTGGGAAATGAGAATTAGACTCATCAGAAGCGCTCATGTGAGACAAGGGAGGGAGGGAGGAAGGACTGCGCTGTGCCAAGGGAAGGGAGCACCCACCTACCTGATGAGGGACTGGGGAACATTGGTTTTGACAAACGGAATTGCACCCTGTTTCCTGAGGACCTGCACCACCACGCTGTCCTCTGCTGCGGGTTTATTGAGGTTCTTCACAAACCCTAATGTGGAATCATGGCCCTGGGGACACAGCAGAACACAGTTTCCAAACGAGGATTGTAATTCCCCCTAACCCCATATTTTTATCCTTATATATAAGCATGTGCATGCACTTCCAGCATCCCATCCATGAGGCACACGTTGCGTAGTGTATTGGTAGCAAATCTGCCCAGCTGTCTGTTGGCTCTTATGGGATACAGGCAGCAAACCCCACCACGTGCCAGGGCAGGCCATCCCACATCAGTGACAATGAATTCCAGCCAGGTGCTGAGCTCAAACCTCCCCCGGCCACCAAACATCAAACCACAGGGATCACTGGATGCACGTGGTATCGCGCTGGGGCTACCTGGCAGTTGATGGAGTCTTTGATGCTGACAGGCACCCCGTACAGCAAACCCGGCTTCCCTGTCAGCTTCGCTTTCCGGAGCTGGGTCTCGCTTTCCTGCAGATACTCTGTGATACAGTTGGTTTCTATGGCGATTTGGAGGGCCTTAGGGAAAGCAAATCCCGCAGGTGAGACACAACAGCCTTCTACTTTGCAAAGGACACCTCTCTTCCCCCTTTCCCACCTCCCCACCTGGGCAGCCAGTATCAGGGCAGCCCTTTCTGTTCCTTTCCAAGACATTTTCATGCCAAGCTCCAGAACGTTATCTGGACACAGGAGGCCCATAGCACCAGGTGCTGCGTGATGGAGAGAGGTGCTCAGCCCACCAAAGGCTGTTGTCTTGACTGGGCTTCTGGGGTGGTGTAAAACAGTAACGCTAAAATGTGAACCCAGGAGACAATCAGGGCATTTTGGCAAAAGCAGAGAATGGAAGCGGACACTGAGGCTTTGAGGTTTACCAACCCATTTGGATATGGAAGGGGGCAGGACAACAGCAGCACTCTAACTTCCCGACAGCTAAACCTGTCCGGGGGAAGGTGTGGGCTCCCCGGGAAGGTATGGACTCTCCAGATGCTGAGCTTGCTGCTCTCCTTTGTTCCAAACCAAGCTGAGAGCCACGGCAGCCAGATGCTCAGCTCTCCCATTGCTCACGGAAAAGTGCGGAAAGGGCCAGCACTAACCAGGGAGCGGTGACAGCAGAGCAGTGTTTGAACCCGCATTTGAACTTTGTGCAGGGCTTCTCCCAAGAGAGCCAGCCCCACCACCCCTGCTCCTCACCTTGCCCACATAGGCGTAGAAGACGTGCTCCGGAGGGAGGGAGCCATCCCGCAGTTTCTTGGAAAGCTCCGGCAAAGGCAGAGTGAGGATGGAGACCAGGTTGACAGAAGGATGCTACGGGAAAGGTTGAACAGGCAATGACACCTTTACCTCAGCTGGTGCGTTCCTCCTCTCCCCTCGGTGCCCACTGTAACCCACCCTAAAAACATCTGCCGTTGGGTGGCTCAAGGCAGTATCTGCCTCAAGACGGCAATCCTACTCGGATACCGGTGAGCGTGGGGTGAAACCTGCAGGGCCAGCAGCCACCCGAGCTGCCTGCAGCCTTGTCTCCCGGCCAGGCTGGCCTCGCCAAGCGCTGGCGCTAGGACGGAGCCGGTCGTGCAGCCTTGTTTGGGCAGGTCACGGTGGGAATTGGTGGTGTGCTTATAGATACTGCTCCAGCAAGAAACAAAACCGAACCTGGTTCTCCTGGCATAGCCAGGATATCCTGCAGGGATATCACAAACCAGGGAGACCTTCGGCTGACAGCAGACAAGTCATTTTTGGGTCAGCAGAGATTTCCTCACCACCTACTAAATACCACGGAAAAAAAAAAAAAAAGCATCAAACC
>NW_010235971.1:0-513 GCF_000690775.1 Eurypyga helias
AAACTGGGAGATACTGGGAGTGGGCGGGGGGGAGCTGGGAGTCACTGGGAATATGGGGGGGGTGGCTACTGGGTGTCACTGGGGCACTGGTAGCCTCTGGGACATTGAGGGGGGAATGGGACCTACTGAGAGCATCTGTAGGTTGAACTGGGAGATACTGGGAGTGTGTGGTGGGGAACTGGGAGTCACTGGGAATATGGGCGGTGGGTTACTGGGAGTCACTGGGGCAAAGGGAGCCCCTGGGACCTTGGGAAATGGGGAGATACTGGGAGCATCTGTGGGTTGAACTGGGAGTCACTAGAAGTGGGGGGTGTAACTGGGAGATACTGGGAGTATGAGGGGGTGGCTACCAAGGGCAACTGGGACCATGAGGGGTAAACTGGGAGTCCCTGGGGACTGCTGGGAGCGTGAAGAGGGGAACTGGGACTCTCTGGGAGCTGTGGCAGGTGGTACTGGGAGTCACTGGGGCTGGGGAAGGAGTAAATTGGGAGCTACTGGGGGTTACTGGGAGTG
>NW_010235971.1:565-820 GCF_000690775.1 Eurypyga helias
ACAGTGGGAACTGGTTGTTACTGGGAATCATCGAGGCTTGGGATACTGGGACTGTGTGTAGCGGGGAGCAGGCCCTTACTGGGAGGTACTGGGACTGAGGATAGGGGGATACTGCAAGTTACTGGGACTTACTGGGAGTTGTCCCCCCCCAGGGTGCTGCCAATGGCTGAGACTCACCCGGAGCCACCAGGCACTGGTGAGCCCTGGATGTGTGGGTGCACCCCCCCAACCCCCCCGGGTACCTGGGTGTCCCTC
>NW_010235972.1:0-1715 GCF_000690775.1 Eurypyga helias
CTCTGGAGGTGGGTTGTTTCTGTATCTGGGTTTTCAGAAACACCAGTCTGGAGCGTTTCTAAATCATTAAAACAACTCGGTCTTCAGATTGGGCTAAAAAAAGGCTATTTTGCCAATAAGAACGTTTATGTGTCTCTAATTTGCCGGTTTTGTCTCCTGAGGATGCAAGATTCAGCTTTTTTCTCCTCCCAGGTAAAAAGACAGCACCCAATGTGACGGCTGCGGAGCCATAGATCCCCGGGAGCGGTCACCGGGCTGCGGGAGGCGGCTGCCCTCAGACCGGCACCGTGCAGCTGCACCCACTGCCTGCCCGCACCGACCGCAGACCCCATGGACCCCAGCTCAGCCCAGATGAGCCGGCGAGTGCTCCCAGCTCCAGCGCCCAGGAAGCAGACCCGGGAAGCTCGCTCCCATCATGCGGGAAGGGGCCTGGGCCCTGTGCCTGGTCCGGATGGAAGGTCCTATCCTGGCACGATCCCGGCACTGGCGTTAGCACAAAGGCAATTAGCACAGAGCGTTAACTAGCCAGCTTTCTGTGGGATAGCCCGCCTTGCTTACAGCGAAGTCCTTCGAAACGTGATGGAGAGAGCTCTTTGCTG
Source organism: Eurypyga helias (assembly GCF_000690775.1). Taxonomy (NCBI): domain Eukaryota; kingdom Metazoa; phylum Chordata; class Aves; order Eurypygiformes; family Eurypygidae; genus Eurypyga; species Eurypyga helias. Next base: position 600 of record NW_010235972.1, read on the forward strand.
ATGATGTGTGTCCTGGTCCCCGTGCCGATGTATCCGTGCTGTGCTTTCCAGCGCCACCAAAAGCCAGAGCTTGCTCTTCGGTGGAGCTGCAGAGTTCCTTTAGGGTCCTCAGCCCCACCGCTCCAGCTGCAGCAGCTCCTGGGATACCCCAACTTCTGTATTAACATGGAAATTGCGGCATTATGGAATGGGTCTGTACGTAAAGCTTGTAAATTAATTAACACGGAACGTTAAAGGCAAAGCTCTGCTGGAACAGCTACACGTTCCCTCTCTTTAACCTGTAGACAGCATGGAAGTGGAGGGCTGGGAGCTTCTCCACGTTCCAATGAAGAGTGCTCATCTGTGAACCTGATTTCCCCAGAACTTTTCTCATCCCTTGGTCTGGAAGCTGCAGGCTGCAGGCACAAAGCAGGTGTGTTCCGCTCTCCATGGGGAACTCCTCCACGGCCGCATTGCTGCGCAGAGTCATAAGGCAGGTTATTCCTTCCCTCCCCAGGGAGAAAGGGATATTTTTTGCCACATTTTTTCAGCAATAGAGGTGTTTTTCCCAACAAACAATTCATTCCTAAGGTCCTTCATGTGGGTTTGTGCACCCGTGGGTTTAGCTACGAAATACGAGATTGGGTGTTCCGTAAACTCTGCATGTTTCTGGGCATTTGTGGCTTGTGTTTGCCTGGATGGTAGAGGTTGGCAATCCAAGTGGGAATGGCAATGGCAAAGGAAGGATAGAAGGGGCCTGAGGGGCCCAGAGGCCTGTTGTAGCCAAGGTGCCACCCCCCATGTAGCTCACAGACGGTCCTGGCCAGGCTCGTGAGTTGGCAAGGACGTGGCTGACATCACTGGGGTGGACACAGTTCAGGGATTAGGTGCCACACGTCTGTGGCTGTCACAGAATTGGGCACATCTGGCTCACCCTGACACAGCGGGTGTCTAGTTAAGGCTTTGCGGGACAGAAGGGCCCTTTTTTGGGTGCTGCGGTCAGTGCTGGACACGCTGGGGTGTCAGGCGTCACGGCCTGTCAACCACATTTGTCTTCTGGTGTCTGTCACCAGCCCTGCCCTGGCAGTCTGTATTTCCCTTTACAGGCACCGACACTTAACCATCCTCATTCTTTGT
>NW_010235973.1:0-208 GCF_000690775.1 Eurypyga helias
CCGCCCTCCCGGTGGGCGGGAGGGAGTTCCCCGAGCCGCTTTCCCATCTGGGCTGAGCAGCGGAACTCGTCCGCAGCCGAATTTCACAGGAAATGGAGCTGTCCCCAAGGGCTGAAGAAGGTATGAAAACGGGGAAATGTTAAACCTGCTAGAAATTCCTCGGTAAAGCTCCTTCCAGATACATTCCCCTTTACCCTGGAGTGACAGT
>NW_010235974.1:0-280 GCF_000690775.1 Eurypyga helias
CGCCAGGACAGGGTGGGAGGGTGCAGACCTCGTGTGGCCGGAGCCTCCAGCCCCCCCCAGCGCTGGCTCTGGCGTTTCTTCAGGCAGACGTCGATGCGAGACACCGTGAAGTTGTACGCGCACTGGTCCGGCTCAATGAGGTTCCTGTGAGACAGACGTCAAGTCAGGGGGTGCCCCAGGGCCCCCCAGCAGCCCCAAGCATGCTGAAACCTCTGCAAGGCAGGGCCGCAGCCTCCAGGCCTGGCTAGTGCCGACGCCGAGGTGGGCCTGGCAAAGCCGA
>NW_010235974.1:392-676 GCF_000690775.1 Eurypyga helias
CCCAAGAGCCCTGGAACAGGCTGGGGGGGGACTGCGGGACACGGGGATTTCCTCTCCCACCACCCACCAGACCGAGTCAAGCGGCCCAGGCCTCGGGCACCAGTGCAGCACGTCGGGAGGGAGACGCCCGGGTGCAGAAACGCGCCTTCCCCTCGCAGAGCTGCCTGCTGGGACCGGCTCCGGGACTCACTCCCGCCCCGGCCCCGCGGTCGCAGTCCCCTGGAGGGACGGGAGCCGTACCTCAGCTTCACCTGCCACCGGAACACCGTGTGGGGCCCACAGCC
>NW_010235974.1:837-1051 GCF_000690775.1 Eurypyga helias
ATGTCTCCTTGTGGATCTCCTTCACGTAGACGTGCACCACCACCAGGTCATTGCCCTTCTCGTAGGAGTCGTTCTTGACAAAGCTCAGGCTGACGAAAGACTCCGGCTCTGAGCGAGGGAAGCGCGGAAAGAGGCGTTACCTTCCCCGTGCACCGCGACCGTGCTCCGGAGAGATCCCGAGCAAAGGGATCTTCCTCAGCCCCAGGGCTCCGGC
>NW_010235975.1:0-229 GCF_000690775.1 Eurypyga helias
CCCAGCGGAGGGTGCTCCCAGCTCCCGCCGTGCCGGGTGCTGCCAAGTCGTCAGCCGCACTGATTCAGCCCTGGAAAAGCCCAGCCTCACATTTTCCAACCACTCCAGGCTCGGGGCAAAGGAGGGAGGGAGCTGGCGGCAGCCTGGCACTGGGGAGCCAGGGAGGGGAGGGCTCCTGCAGGCCCACTGCCTGTCTGGACCCATGGGTGCCCCAGACGGGATCACCCAG
>NW_010235975.1:241-959 GCF_000690775.1 Eurypyga helias
TGGGTGCCCGAGCCGGGATCACCCAGGGGTACACAGGCAGGTGGCACCTATGGGTGCTCTGCTCTCTCCGCAGGAGCCAGCAAGGACCTTGTCAAGGACCGGCCTGAAGGGAGATCACAGGGAGAAGGTGAGGGGAGGTGGGAGGGGGGGTGTCCCAGCCCAGTTGCACCAGTCCTGCCACCAGTGCCATGCTGGGGCCCCTCTGGGTTGGGGCTGTCCCTGCAGCCTTCGGGAACTTGCTGCTGGAGCCAGAGCTGCTGGGACGCTTCCGGAACCGGCCGCTCGGCTCCCCCGAGCAGGAATTGAGGCCCCACTTCACTCTCTGCGGCTGCTGGAGTGATCCCAGCCATGGCCAAGGGCCTCTTTGTTCCCTCCAAGTGCCTTCGGAGTGTTGCCGGAGCTGGGAGGCGTCTCCAGCGTGCTCCGTCCCCCCATCCCTGCATGGTCCTGTGCGCCCCAGGTCTGCTGTGACCCCATGGTGGGATCCTGCTAGGGACCCCCAAGGTGTAGACCGGGCCCCATGGCGTGGGCGGGGGGCCGTGAGGCCACTGGGGCTACGAGCCTGCCTGGCTTTTCGATGACAGGGCTCCCCCCGGGCAGCTGGGGACACCCAGTGAGGGGTGAGGTGTGGGGCTGACCCCAGCTGGGAGATGGGAGCCCAGGGGGCTGCAGTCATCCCTGCCAGCAGCCGGGCGGGGGTAGCCCTGTCCCGTGGGAA
>NW_010235975.1:1006-1222 GCF_000690775.1 Eurypyga helias
CCAGCTCGGCCGCTCTCGCCTCCCTGGGGACGTCTCGGGGGGAGCTGCTCTCCTGGCTTTTCCCTTCTTCACCCTGGGCAGCCCCCTGCACCCCAGGGCTGGCTGGGAGAGGTGCTGCTGGGTGAGCCCTGTGGGTTTGGGGCACCCAGGGCAGCGGGGTCAGGGGGTTTTGGGTGCCGTGGGGTTTTGGGTGGCGTGGGCAGTGTGTGGAGCCGG
>NW_010235976.1:0-781 GCF_000690775.1 Eurypyga helias
ACCCAGCTCCGAATCGCCTTCACCCTCCTGCGCCAGCCACCAGCCCACGGCACAGCAGGGAAGGGGGTCACCTCTGCTCCAGACACCGCTGCCCTGCCCCGAGCCCCTCCGGGATTAGGGCTGTTTGCAGGGCTGTGCCGAGCTCCCTCCTGGCAGGGCAGCCGTCAGCAGAGCACGGCTCTGAAAGAGGAGGAAGCAGCTGCTGTGGGGGCTTCTGCTGCAAGCGATAACAGAGGGAGAGCGGAGAGGCACCAACGGCTGCGCCCCTGGGTTTTCCCAAGTGGTGTCACTCCCTGTGGGGACCAAAGGGCTGATCCCTGTGGTCCCTGTGGTCTCATGCCATGTGTGGTCCCCTGGCTCGTGGGAAGGGGCTACGTCCTGAGCCGTGCACAGGCGCGGCAGCAGTGGTGGATGCTGAGCACTCCTGGTGCCTGGGGACACGCATGCCCCGCCCCGGCATCCATGGGGACAAATGTGAAGTAAGAGTCTGTTGGGGCAGGTCTTCCATCAGCAACATATCCCAGAGGGGCTAGGAAAGAAGGGGGGTCCTACCATCCCCGGAACCCCAAGTGTGGGAGCTGGAACAACCCCAAAGCCAGGACCAGGGCCCCTCTGCCATCGTGCCAGGCTTTGTACCAGGATGGTGTGGAGCACTTGGCATCCCTCCTGCTCCCCCCTGACACGCACCAGCTCAGCACCAAAGCCCCTGCTACAGGAGCCGAACGTCCCTGCGGCACCCGTGTTCCCCCAGGCATCCCTCCCTCTCTGAGGCTATGGCAGG
>NW_010235976.1:798-1549 GCF_000690775.1 Eurypyga helias
CCCACTAGCCCCATGTCCCTGCAAACCGAGTGGCCACCAGCCTGGCACGGCTGTGGACGGCTGCAGGCGTCTCTGGAGGGTCAGGGCTAGGAAGGAAGCCCTGCTGCCTGCAGCGGGCAGGGAGATGGGTGCTCAGCCATCCAGCTCATCGCGGGCAGGTGAAGGAAATCAAGCTGGCAAAGCCAGCTCTGAACCGGCTGGCCTGGTTTTGCTCAGCTGCTGGAGAAACACCCACTGCTGGAAAGAGGGAGCTGGGCAAGTCTCTCTGGGAGTTAAAGAGGCCAGGCGAGGCGGAGAGGCAGCGGCTGGCGAGGCTGGGATGGTGCCCGATGTGAGAGCAGGGGGACAGCGGGGAGCAAAACCTGTGCGGAGGAGTTACACCAGCAGCAGGGTCAGCCAAGGGAAGGGGCAAGTGTCCGGGAGGGAGGCTGCTGCAGTGCAACCTGCAGTGAAGGAGGAGCGGGAAACCAGAGCGTGCTTTTTGCACTGCACGCACACACACTCCCATGTGCACATGCTCACACACTCCCTCCACCCCAGACACCCTGCAGCAACCAAGACTGCACCGGGCCATGGCAAACGCAGGCACACCGTGTGCTCGGCCCTGCTCCCTGCCCCGCAACGGGGATCGCAGCCAGAGCTGCCCGCAGGGGCTATGGGCAAGGCACAGCAGCCGCTGGGATGCTCAGCATCTGCCAGGAGAGGCGGGACTGGAGGGGCAGGGCCCCCCGCGGGCGCCGAGGCGGGGGCC
>NW_010235976.1:1628-1866 GCF_000690775.1 Eurypyga helias
GGATGCGCAGCTGCTGCCAGGAGAGGTGGGACTGGAGTGGCAGTGCCACCAGCGTGCTCAGAGCTGGTGTCCTCCAAGGAGTCAGAGCCACCGTGGAGGTACCTGACCAGGAAGACAAAGGACTTTCCTAGGGTTGCTGCCAGCAGACTGGGGTAAAAAACCCTGCCTTTTTCAATCCCTGCACACACACTGATCCTGTGGTCCTGTGGCAGGACCAGCCCTGGTCTGGCCTCGCCCC
>NW_010235976.1:1878-4200 GCF_000690775.1 Eurypyga helias
CTGGGCCGGCCCTGGCCCCAGGAGCAGCCAGCTCCCAGCTGGTCTGCCTGCAGTCAGCCAGGCGCAAGGCTGAGCCCCGGCTAGGCTGGACGTGTGAAAGGAATGGCACAGAGCACAGTCCCCGCAGTGGGACATCCCCCTGCGATGCAGATAAGCCTTGGTGCATGCCCAGAGCTAGGACAGCACATGTGGCATGTCCCCAGGACACGTGGGGCTCCCCCCTGGGCACCGAGCCCGCCCACATCACATCCAACCCCGTACCCCTCGTTGTGTTGGGCACCCCATGTCTGCGGGTAGGGAGCTTATCCCAATCCCGTGCCCTGGGAGCCCAGCAGCCTCTCCAGGAGCTGGCATCTCCCGACCCCCACCGCCCTCTGTCCCCTCTCCCCGCCACACAGCCGTGCAGCCATGAGGGGGGCTGGCTTCAAGTGAAGCACAGCGAACTGCTGCCGTTAAACAAACCCTATAATTAGAAACCAGGTTTCCTAAATGAAGTGAAAAATGTAACGTTAGCCTCTGTTTGTTCGCTGGATGCTGCTCTCTTGTTCCATGACCCAGAGGGGTCATGCCCTGTGGTTTCTGAGAAGCCTTAATAAGGTAATGTTTAGGAGGTTACTATCTTTACAGCTCTTGTCTTATTACAACTCCATAAGAAAAACATTTGGGGCAAAGCAGGATTCCTCGGCGTGGGTTTGTTTTTGTTACTCCTTCGCTAAGATGCCGCCCAGCAATCCCTCTGCCCGGCAGATTTGGTTTCAGTATCTCCACAAAAGTGATTTTTTCTTTTTTCCCACCCCCACTTGCCAAAACTCCAGCCCCCTTGGCTGGGCGTGAGGGCCTGGGTGGTCCTGGGCGGCCGGGACAGCCCTACTCATGTCCCAGGCAGAAGGTGTGGGGACCGCTGGCTGCCGGCCGTGCATGGGACGATGCTGCGGGGCAGCGATGGAGAGGGAGCCCCCAGGCAGGCTCCGAGGGGCTGCTCCCACCTTCCTAAGAGACTGGGGAGCAATAAGAGAACCCCTTCTCCTGTGGGCCCTGCTAACATCCAAACACACCAAATTTACAGTCTTTTCATCTCCTGCCCGACATCCGACGGGGCTGCTGGGGGCCAGGCAGGCGTTTCTCAGCCCGTATATGATTACACCCATGAGCAGGCAGCCCCTGCCTGCCTCACCCCCGTGCATGTGCCGTCTCGGTTGCCGGGGCAGGACGGTGTGATTAATGGGCAAGCTGGGCTGGAGCAGCTCTGAAGGTGACCTTCAGGACTGGCCTGTGCTGCCTTGTAAATCCCTTCCCTCCATGGACTGCTAAAACAGCAGCACGTAGGAGCAAGGGACGGGAACCAGGGCAGGAGACTTTTTGCCCTGGCTTCAAACCGCCACCTGGTGACCACTCCCTGGGAGCTGGGAGGTCCCCCCATGTGCCATGGCAGCCCTGTGCCCAGGGAGGAAAGGTTTGACTTGAGCATGACCCACCAGGACAGACATCAGTGCCACTGCCCGGCTTTCCATTTACCTCCACCTTGCCCTGAGAAACTGGGAACTTGGACACCAGCCCACAAGCAAAAGCCATCAAAGCCCTAAAAATAAAAAGCTTTCTTCTTGCAGACCCAGAGGGCACCACTGCTCTGGAAGCATGTCCCTGGGAGCTCCTTCCAGCCCTGTGGCCTTGCAGGGAGGGCAGTGGGGATGGTTCCAAGCTGCTCCACATGCCCTGTGTGGGGCTGGAGGACCAGCCCTTCTTGCAGCCAGGAGCCAGGATGCAGAGGGGATCCTAGCAGGACCATGTCTCACCTTTGTAATCCAGCATGAAATGCAACTCCCCCCCAAAAACAGTTCAGGGGTTGGTGTCTGACCACCACGTTGGCTGCTTTAGGCTACAGGGAGAAGCAAAACCCAGCACTGGACGCTCAGCATTGCCCACCCGTGCTCTGCACTGGTGGGCAGTGGGGCACAGCCGGGACAGGCTGAGGCCAGGAGCCCAAAGGACTGGGAAGGCAGGAGGGCAAGTGCGGGGGACACAGAAGGAGCTTGGGATGGGGCCAGGTGACTGTCAGGCTTGGCAGGCTGAGGGGACCCGTGCCCAAGTAGTGCCTCCACAGTCCCCGCAGCCTCTCCTTGCCTGGAGGAGACCACGGCTCTGTCCTGGGGCTGCCCCATGCTGAGCATGCAAAGGGGGCTCGCTGGGACCAGGGTCTGTGTCTGCCCCTGTTCACGCAGCCCCTCCAGACCTCCCCTGCTGCGGTCATGGGGTGAGGCAGCAGGAGATGCCGGGGCTGCAGGAGATGCCAGGGCAGGAGGAGATGCTGGGGCAGCAGGAGAT
>NW_010235977.1:0-308 GCF_000690775.1 Eurypyga helias
CGGGAAGGCCCCGTCCCGCCGGGAAGTGACTCACTTGGCGAATCCGATGAAGTCTTCGTGGTTAGTGTTGATGTAGGAGAGCTCGATGTCGATCAGCAGCAGGATCTGGAACGGGATTCCGCGTCAGGGAGACGCCGGACACACACCGGCTCCGGCGGGCCCCGTGACCACGCTGGAGATGCCGGAGCGGCACCGCTGCCGCGAGAGGGAGCTTTGGGAGCCCAGGTGGGAGCTGCCGGAGCTTTGGGATCACGAGTGGGAGCTGCCGGAGCTTTGGGATCACGAGTGGGAGCTGCCAGAGATGTGGG
>NW_010235978.1:0-4975 GCF_000690775.1 Eurypyga helias
CCTGGGGGCCCGCGCAGGGCTGCGGGGCTGCAGGGCCACAGGCATGGGCCTGGCCCGGGGCAGCCACTTCTGCCAGCCATGGGAGCTCGTCCAGTACAGGGAGCGGGCAGCGACCTGCGACATGGTTCCTGGGTTGCTGCCCTCACCGTGTCTGCATTCAAGCTGAGGCTTCGTCTGCAAATGTAGCTTCCCACACACAGGTGAGGGGAGGGGAATTGGGGCAAGCGCTACATGGGCCCACACGATGCTGAGAGATGTCAAGGCTGCCTGGAGCCACCGCTGCAGCCCTGTCAGCACCCACAGCAGGGCGGGATCAGCACAGCCTGCTATTGTGGGAGCATCTCCAAGGGGCAGCAGCTCTGCCTAGACACTTGTTGCCAAATAGTGTGCTTCTGCGCTGTGGTGGCGGTTCCCTCAACCTGGCGTGCTGGTTACTGTCCTTGCAGGACTGGACCCAGGAGAAGGTGCAGCTCCAGCCCTCCCCCCTGGGTTTCTCTCACAGGCTCTGCCTTTCCTCTCCCAAACTTGGCCAAGCGGCAGGCTCCCTTTGAAAAAGGTTTCTGCTTTGCTGCATGCAGACTCACAGGCAATCAGCACCGCAGTCTGGGAGCATTTTGGCAGTTTGCTCCTGCCGCCCCCATGGACTGCTGCCCCCAGAAAGGCTACCCCTGTGACATGATCCTGAATCCAACAGAGCATTGTCATGCATGACCAGCATAGGGACAGGGGTGGGACAGTATGGCAGGGCCTGGCACAAAGCTCCTCTCCACTTGCCTCTGCTCTAGTTCCTATCCCATGCCAGGGATATGGAGAGAGGTCTCCTGCAGCTGCCAGGAGACCCAGGGGGACCCTGTGCTCCATCCGTCTTGGTGTGGGGCTCCAGCCAGAGGAACGGGGCAGGAAGGGACCTTGTCCAGGGCTCAGGTCCCACCTACACCCTGGGAGAAGATATTCTGCAGAAGCTCATATGGGATGGAAGCCCAGCTCGCTTAGCAGGGGCATCCCAAGACGGGCTGATGCTGCCCTGTGCAAGTGTGGGTGCGTGGGGCCATAGCCTAGAAGCATCTCAGGAAAGAGACAGCCCCGCAAGCCCAGTGCTGCTCTCCTGGCATCTCCTGGGACTTGTATTCTTGTGCTTCTCACCAGATGATGGCAGCTGGTGTGGCCAGGGGCTGCCCGGAGACTCGTGTCCCTTCTGCTCTGCCACCTGCCCAGACAGAGTGCCTTAACCCACGCTAGGGCAGGCGCATGGGTGTCAGCCAGCACTGCTGGTAACATCCTTGCAAAACCTCCCAGGCAGGAAAAGGCTGTGGTGTCCCAAACGAGGATGCCCAAGTGCAGAAAACAGGACAGGGCTGAGGCAGCTGGTGGCTCAGAGGGCTGTCCTGGTGCTGGCTGGCAGGTCACCCACAGCCTGGAGACACCAGAGACTGCTGCTTCAGCAGGTTGGTGAGAGGTGGAGACCATGAGGGAGGTGGCCCCCTGCCAGGATCCACAGGGATGACGAAGTCCAGAGGAGGACAGTGCAGCTGGGGGTGCTGGTGGCAGTTCGTCACACACCAGTGTCTTGGGGTGAGTGTGGCTGTTCTGCTGAGGTTGAGCAGAATGCCTCTGGGGCCTTTCCACCCACAGGGCCCCTGCTCCACCCTGGGGTGAGAGAGTGATGCAAAGATCCCTGCTTCTAGCCAAAGCACTGCCAATGACTCCATGGCTTTCAAATCTCAGGCTCTTTATTACAATTTTCACCCTAATAACGAAGCTTAAGAAGTTCCACATCATGTGCAGGAAGATCACAGTGGCTGGAAATTCAGCCAAAAAAATTTTTTTTTCTTTTTCCTTGACACCTTGAGGCCAGAAGTATCCATGAGCCAGAGCACTGCCTTCTGAAGGGAAGATGGAAAGAAGGCACAGGGGACAAACAACCCTTCCCGAGGGTGAACCAGAGACATCACGGCATCCTGGCTGCAGCATCCATTCTTACACATTTCCAGCCCCACAGAGATCTGACATTTCCATTTGTGATGAGACATTCACCTTAAGAGTGGTGAAGTCCCTGCTCCAAAATTAGCCTTTCAGAGGTGTTGCTTTAAGGTATGAGCTGAGGGTAGCGTATGCATGCAGAGACCACCACAGTGATATGCAAAGTAGTATCGAAACACTTTCTTGACACTTGAACAAAACTGTCCAGGGAAAACCAGAAAAGGCAGACCCAGTTCTTCTGATGTGCAAAGTCCTGGAAGATACTGTAGTTGTACAGCTGTGAACAGGGTTTGATGTGGTAGGTATGAAAACATCTGTCAGGTTAGGTCTTTTAAAGCTATGTCTTTCTTGCAAATTCGTTGTCATTTAAATATTTGTTGAAAAAAGCCTGGATCTGTGGCCAAGCATGAACCTGAGCTTTAGAATAAGCCCCCATCTGCCCACCCAGGACTGCCCGCTTGTGAAAAAAACGGGATGGTTTCCTATGGAGTACAAAGGGAAAAAGGGAGGTTCAGCGCAGTGCCCTGTTTCAGGGTAAGAGAGGACCTGAGTGTCAGGTGGGAGGCCCATGGTGGGGGCCATACGGGATGAATGAGGTGTAAATGCTGGACAAGAGAAACCTCGTCTGCCATGACCACAATCATGCTTGGCAAAGAAAGCTGGGAGCAATCTGCAGCTGCCGCTGTGATCCACTCAGCTGCATGGTGGTTGTATTTAAGCTGGATGTCCTGAGTCCTGTGCCTGGGCAGTCAGTCGTGCAGAGCTGCCTCCTCCTCCTGCCCCAACAGGGTTGGGATTGTTCGTTCACCTCCCGCCCTGTCCCATGTGTCTCTTGTGTGTGAAGCTTATGGTTCTTGTATGCTTCAAAAAGATGCTGCATCCGGGCCCCAAGGGGCTGATGTGAGAGCAAATGAAGCCTTACTCTTCACAGCTCTCCTGTCCTGCACAGCTCCTCCTAAAAAAATTAGTGAATTTTCTCCCTATAGCTACCTTTGTGTTTCTGCATTGCTTCGAAGCATGTGAGCATAGTCATATGCCCTCAACATAGTCCTGTTTTGTAATACCAGGTAGTCAGAGGCATTGGGCAGACCCTCAGCAGATTTTCCTTGCCTATGAGGATTGCTTTTGCTTTCTCTCCCTCTGAAAGTGCATTGTGCTTTCTTATCTGAGATTCACATGTGCATATCAGCATCCATTCTCTCTCATATAGCAATTACACCTCATGTGGTCCAAAGAAAAATGCCCTGCTCCTAACAAAAACTCAGCTAATTATTTCAAGGAATTCTGATCCCATTTCCTCCCCATAATTCCAAAGCAAAAAGGATACTGCGTCCTTCTGAAAGAAGATTCTACTGACTATAAATCAAGAAGAAGAGCTTGTAGGATGACAAAGGCATCTTGGTGAAAAAGCAGCAGCCCCCTGTCAGAGCACATACTTGTGAAGGGGAGACAAACCCAATGCACAGAAGACAAACATCTAATCGAGCAAGAAGAGCTGGTTCCCAGCAGCCTGAGAACTCTCAACCAAAGACCCTGGCATCGCAATTATAATGTCCTGATTTGTTTCCTTCCTGCAGCTCCGTGAACCTTGAGATGGAGAAATTTCCATTTACGGTGAGGCATTCAGGGTAAACCTGGTGAAATCCCTACACTGAAATATGCATTTCTGAGTGGGTGTTTTGAAATGTGAGCTGAAAATACGAAGCATGCAGAGAAGAAGTAACCGCCTTTTTCTCTCATTTATAGGTAGGAAACTCCAGTTCTGGACAGGTCATACAGTAGTGGCACATGATGTGCTGGGATGTGTCAAGACAGTTGTGGTAGCACCCACGGGGGCAGGCCTGGCACTGCAGGATCATGTCCAAAGGCAGAAGCTCTGCCCACACCCTGGTGCCCCAGAGTTGTACAGGCTCTACCTGCCCACCCTGTCAGAGCAGTTGCAATGGGGCAGTTTCCAAATGGCAAGTGCCACAGGGCAGGGTCTTAGAAGCAATCTGCCTTCAGGCCTGCTGGTTATTACCCTTGCAGAAATGGACCCAGGGGAAGGTGCAGCTGCATCCCTCCTCCCCATCACTGTGCTTCTCTCACAGGCCCTCCCTTCCCCCTGCTGCAGGCCCCCTTTGGAAAGGGTTGCCCCTTTGCTGCATGCAGACCTGGGGGGAATTGTTCCCACAGCCTGGGAGCACTTTGGGATGGATGGATGGATTCCCCTGGACAGCCCGGACAGCTCACCCAGGGGACATGTTCCCACATGCAGCAGGGCATCACCACCATGGAGCCAGTGCTGTGCTGGAGGAGAAGGAAGCTCACGCTTGTCCCCAGCCTGGGAGCCTGCGGCATGGTCCGTGTGAGGTGAGCTGCAGGCATGGGGACAGTCATGGCGCACCATGGGAAGGTCTGGCACAGAGCCCCTTTCCACTCCCTTCTGCCCCAGCTCTTTCAGGCCCCCTGTCCCAGAAGCTCTGGGACACATCTGGGGCTTGGGTCCCACCTACCCCCTAGGGGAAGATGTTCTACATAAGCTCAGGTGGGATGGGAGCCCATCTCATGCAGCAGGAGCATTCCAAGAGGGGCCAGTGCTGCCCTGTGCTGGGGTGGGCGCATGAGACTGTGGCCTGGGAGCATCTCAAGGGAGAGACAGCCCTGCAAGCCTGGTGCCGCCCTCCTGGCATCTCTTAGGACTTTGCAGTCTTGCACCTCTCACCAGATGACAGCAGCTGGCATGGCCAGGGTCTGCCCCAAGGCTCCCATCCCTCCCTCCCTCCCTCCTGCTGTTCTTGCCCACGCTGAGGCAGAGCACCTTATGCACATGAGTGTGGGCCTGTGGGCTTTGGCTGGGCCGGTTGGGAGCATGGATTACAAAATATCCTGGGTAGGGAACAGCCTGTGAGTTTCTTTTATCAGTTCTGATCTCTTATATAAATTTTGCAATCCAAACACCAAGCAGCAGGTGCACATCCTTTGAGGGAATGTAAAGGACTGAGTTAAAACAGAC